>NW_026729538.1:0-58246 GCF_030272615.1 Cryptomeria japonica | reverse complement strand
GTGAATAAACATGAATCAAATGAAACAAAGTTAAAAAACAAACAAGACAAAAGAAGAAAATATCAAAGGAAAAACCCAAGGGTACTGCATCCAGCAAGTCAATAGCATACACAAAAGAAAAGGACTCAGATATTCCTGCATCTTCCCCAAGTAAAGATAGACCGGTAAGAGTAACATATGCAAGAAAGAAAAAGCATGAAGGGACAATTGAAACAAAGGCTAATAAGAAGCCCAAGAATGATGAAAATGAGGGTGATAACACTGACACCAAATCTAATGTGGAAATGAAATAAATCAGAAGAAGTGGTAGAAATGTACTTCCAATTGTTCATGAATTGGTTCATGGGATCAACGAGTTTGGAGGTCTACCTAGTGTTGGCAGAAAATATCCCCTCTGCAATGAGGAGGAAAAAAGAAATAATAAAGACGCACTTATGTTGAACATGCATATGTTCTCCAAAACTCCCAGTGAACTATATGGAATAGTTCCATCAAACTTGCAAAATCAAATTGAAGGAAGATGGAAAACAACTTTAACTATTGAGAAAGAGCATAGGATAAAATCACTCATGGAAGTGCAACATGAGCCTGATTATAATCAAGCATTTATACTGGCAGAAGCATGTATTCAATGCTTTAAAATAAGGAACATGATAGGGAGAGTGCACATAGGAGATCTCCAAGATATTCATGATGAGGGTGTTTCCTTATGGAAAATAGTCTTGAGCCAACAAAAGGAAGATGAAGATGAAATAGCAAGCGGAACAAAACAGGACCAAGGTGCAACTGCCCTTGACAAAGGGAAAGGTAAAGACAAAGACTCTACTAAAGGTTTTGATGTTTTCTCAGTTGATGATATCATCGGTAATGTTGTGTCAGATGTTCCTAATCTGACAAAGGATGTAGAGCAACCAATTGAACACAAATCAACCATTGAAACTATTGATATTGGTGTTTCCCCGATAAAGAGAACCACTCAAACTAAGCATCCTGGTAAAGATGAAGTTATAGTTGAAGATATACCTTATGAAGATACACCTCACAAAACTTCGGTAATAATAAATCCTATTGACAATGAACCCCTTTTGTCAGACAAAGTTACAGAGGAAGGAAATATTGAGTTGAAACAATGTCAAATCCACTGTGCACTACCAATTCAAAAGGCCACTTGCATTAATATCTCGATAGCCAAGTTGATGATATTAGGAAGGGTGTTTGGCTTGCAACACAATATAAGGTTTTAAGGAGTGAAGCCATGAGATGAGAAGGAAACATTTCATCAAAGTATACCTGCTTCTAAAGCATCCTTGCTCATGACTGAAATGGAACCAAAAATTTCTTTGCAAGATGCGAAACTAATGCTGGTGTTTTGGGGCAAATCTCAGATGAGAGGTTCATGAACATATTCTGATTTAATGCTAAGGATTTCATCACCCGAGTCAAGATCATTCTTGGGGAAGAATATCTTTGGTCTCAATTCAAATATCACACAAATATTAACATTACATTTATGTTTGTGACTTGGTGTATCAAGCTTGAAGACAAAAAGAAGATGGAATGGACTGTCTATGAGCGTATTCAAGAGGAATGGTGTGGAGGGCTTGATATCCTCCTAAGGATGATGCATAATGGATTACAATTTGTATGTCTGAATGGGCCTTGTCTCCATGTTAATGAATTTTGACCTCCTCTAAGTTCGTACGTTTTATGGAGTGCAAATTGCAATAAAGAGGTATGTTGTGCCTCAGTGAAAATTGTAATGCATGAGACTAAAAAATATTTGGTGGCATGTGAACAATAGGAGAATGGATAGGAATTAGAGAAATGAGGACCAAATGAGATGACGTCTCCAAGCTCAAGTGGAGCTTCTTCATCTAGATAGAAACATGGCTGCCTAGGAGGTTCAAGGAAGAAAAGGCAACGAGGAACCCTATGGATTGTTTCCCACCAAAAGATAATCATGACATTTATGAGCCCAAGGAACCATTGGATGGAGGCCAAGATTAATCACAGAGTAAAACTAGACTAGTATTTATTTTGTTTATTCTATACTATGATAATTTTTTCTATAAACATATTATATTGTTAACATATCAGTAACTTATAGTGGATAAGAGGTAGTCATCATTTTGCGTTGTATATCAATAGCGGCGAACCTAGCTTTTACTTTCATGTTGAACTACATATGAATGACACAAACAATGCTTTTTGATAAGCTATAAATATAAATGTGCTTTTAATAATGGGAAAAATAGGTTTTGAGGGGACCAAAAACCCCTTACAACAAGTTTTGAAGGGACCTAAAACCCTCATATTTTACTAGGATCTAGAACTCACAGTACATCGTTACCATAGAAAACAAACCATATAAACCAGCAGCCCCAACACAGCTGAGTTGACAAAAGCCAACTAAACACCAGCACTGCCATAGGCAGAAAGAGACAGCCAAACACAAGCACTTCCATAGGAAAAAAGAGCCAGCCAAACACTTAGGATATGATACATATAAAAAAAGTTAGCCACACTAACTAAGTTACAGCGTCAACCTTAAGAATAAGTGATGAGGGTTAGAAGGTACCCTCGACCAAACAACAGGGATGTTCCTGGCTCCCTTAACCTAAGATAAAGACTCCAGACAAGAAAAAGCTAGTCTAGGTCATAACAAAAAAAAACCACAATATAAACTAGGCCCTTGAAAATTATCAACTTCCAACCATATAAGATTAGACATAATGAAAATAAATAAGGGGATTTTGAAAGCCTTCCCTAACCTTATAACTAGTTTTTGAAGTGGCTCCCTCAACCACCTTGAGCTGAAATAGAGGTCTTAAAATAATAGCATCCAAGCAAACAAGCATCACTGAAATCTCCACCTCTATAGGAGAAGACAAAAAAGAATTGGAAAGCATAGATCCAACAACCAGAAAATAGTCTTCCTCAAGAAAAAACTAGGCTTCCACAACCTAAAGGGATGGGTTTTGAAGTGGCACCCATAACCACCAGGACGAAGCCAACAAGAAGAACAACTTTCGACCGCATAACAAAATCCAACAACTTAAGATACCTTGACCATGAATACACCGATGTATCTCTGAATTTTCATTTCATCAATACACACGAACATTCTTGGAGACCTTGACCAATCAATTTCATAATGCATCTCAGCCATAGATGTATCTATGAATTCTCATTTCATTTATGTGCTAGCTATGTAGTTTTTGTTTCTTCATCAAATATTTTTAGCAGTTTATTTGTTCATTGGCACAAGATTAGATTCTAGTCATTTTGCATTTCCAATTCAATTGAAATAATGTTTTACATCAGCAAAAAAATAGGATCCCTAAGGTATTTCTTAACCCTCTTTGACAAGATATCATTAAGCATATTTCCACCTTTTGTGGTTTTGTATTGCAATACTTTAACCCACATATAGGTATTGTTAAACTTTTGACCAACCTAGGTACATTGGTGTGAATTTATAGCTCACACTCATAATAAGTTTTATATGAATACACATTAGACCTAGGTTTCAAACATAGCTTACTAGAAAGGATTAATCTACCCAATGATGATGGTTGGTAGATGACCATGTCTCCTTTTCACAATATTTAAGGGCATGCTTGTCCTTTTCAAATTTAAAATTTCTAAAATGAATGTTTGAAAATTTTATCGGTCACTAGTTTCTTTATGGATGCACTTTTTAGTTCCTTTTATTCCATAAGTGAAATAAGCCCTAAGAGTGACCAAAAGTATAGTGGTTCTTTCATTAAAAGTAGTAGATTCAGTTCACCTCAAAATTTTACAAGTAAAAAAGCCCTATGATTTATACACATGGCCTTCTATGATTAGGTTTAGTTTAGGTATTTTTCTCTTCTTTATAATCTTGAGAGATGATAAATCCCCATGGGGATATATTATTCCATGGTCTATATGAGGTGCAATATAATAGCATACAAGAATTCAAAGATAGAATAACAAGTTTCCCTAAGAAGTCGCAATGTTGTAACATTTGGAAAATTCTTAAATATTATAACAAAAAGGTACAATAAACAAGTGTTAGATGTTGAACTTGTGTCATAAATTTAAATTAATTTGTTAACTTGTCAAATAAACATGGCACATTCCCAAGGGTTATCATAAGCGTAAAATGGAAAGTCTCTCAAATATCATAAAATTTTTCCAAGCAAACACCTATAATCTTATCTAGTAGGCTATATACATTACCCCATTATAATTGAATATCATTCCATTTGTCCCCTTAACTATACAATTGTAGTACCCATAGATTTCCTGCATCATCTTAGGGATTGTAGTGTTCTAGTTTCCATGGTGAGATTGATCTAGTATATCAATTCATTTTTATGAAGATGATAGGGTTAAGCACTCATGACTACCAGCTCAACATTGGTCAAATAACTAGTTCCACTTACTAGTATCACTAAGGTATTATACTACTCTACATATAACTCAAAAAATAATATATCTGGAGGCCACATAGTTTGTTCCAACTATTATGAGTGGTAAATAGTGTATTGAACTCACAAAATGCATTTTCGCAAATAAAATTCAATGGTTGAACAAGTTAAAATAGATTTCATAAATAAGCTTTATAGAATTTTGATCAAGTACAGTTGATGAATGTGAATATAGTATCGTCAGGATGTCACAACATCTTCTTTTAATATACTTAAATAATATATTTAATGGAGCGTATGACTATCGATGAATGCATATTTGAAATTATAGTTTTATAATATGTGTTTGATTTAGGTGTCACTTTCAATCTCCATAGCTTTCCTAAGAACTTGTGTATAAAATTTGAAGTAAAAGAATATATGCACAAATATTCTCTTCAATAATTTTAAAGTATCCTAAACTTTTTATATATTAAATATCATGGATGAGATTTGAAGGTATTTCTAGTTTGTCATTGCATCATGGTATGAGTTAGGTTTAAATTAATGAACTTTTAAAAATCTACTTAAATTCATGTTCATTTATTTTTGATAAAATTTTTATTGAAATAATATTGTAAAAATGAATTTTCCTAATTCTATATATATTTTTGTTTTAAATATTATTTTAGATTTGGAGGGTTAAAAGTTTAATATGACATATGCTTTGAATATTTATTTTAAAGAAATATTATGTTTCAACACTATAAAAGTGACCCCAATAACCTTATCATTTAATCATACTCTAAGACTTTGTCTTATGTAGTGAAATGGCCTATGTGCCTTATCTTATGAACAAGTGTTGTGAATTTTTTTTATGAAATTATTTAGAGAATTTTTAGTTCTTACATCATCATCATGTTATGGTAGTCATTTAGAATATATATATAAAAAATTGTAGATACATTTAACATTTAAAGAAATTTGGTTCAACTCTTACATTGGAAACACATATTTTAGTTTTTAGTAAATTTATATATTGTATTATAGAATGTGTATGATTTTGTACACTAAACCATTAAGGTGAATGGTTACCACGCTTCTAATTGTATCTCCTGTATTTAAGTTCAACATTTCTTTAAATTTGGTGCATGTTTTTATATATATATATATATATATATATATATATATGATGATGATGATTGATCAAATATATCACAAGTGAATAAACTTTATTATAATCTTCTATTGAAACGACTATATTTGGAGTTTTAGAAGCAATTGAAATTTTATTATGTGAAAAATATTGTAAGCTTTAGTAGACTTCAAAATGAGAGAGTCCTTTTGCAAATACATTGCAATCTTTTTAGCTTTTCTAATACACATGGAAATAATTTTGTCCCATTACACACTCTTCTTATGAGAAATATGGAGCTAATGAACTATCGTGTGCTTAATGACAATAATCTAGTCATTATTTTGCAAAGGAAATAAAGTGAAGATATGAAACTAACAATTCAAAAGCTTCTAAAATGTCTCTCAAAAGCATCAAGAAAGAGTGAATTTCAATAAGAATTATTAACAGTAACAGTTAGAAGCTAGTCAATGCATGGTTAGATAACACAACTAAAATTAAAAGCAGCTATTCAATCATATAAATCATGAAAAAAATTATGTATAAAGAAGTCCATTAGAAAATGTGCCTCTTGTATATCTGACTATTTATATGGTTGGCTGCATAATCAATTCCCCTCAATAGTCACATTAAAAATCTACCCAAAAAAGTTACTTTACTCATTTTACCATTGGATAGATATTTTTTATCCTTCTTAACTAATTCAAAATAATTTTCTCCTTAATTAAATTCATTTGATCTAATGACACTAACATTTTCTTAAAATAAATTGAAAATTTGAAAATAAAAAAATTACATTTCACATATTTCAGCAATGGAATTACAATTTTTACCAAATGAAATGAACTCCACTCTTATCAAGATTAAATTCTCATGATAATACAAAAACACATAGTCAATTAGATCATTATAATGAAAAATTGACTTATTCTACTATGTGAAGTAGGTAAAGATAACACTTTTGTCATTGAGAAGACTATGTCAGACATACACATAGTTCACTTTCAACTGAGGAAGAATTGTAGATAGTACAAAATAATGTTGGTGATTAAATTAGTCATGTATTACATGAAACTGAACATTTCGGAGAACCTGCATAGACTTTGTCAAACAAGTTAGTAAGATTTTGGAGAACCTGCAGGCGACAACAAGAGATTGTCATACAAGTTACTTGTGTTGAATTTTCTTCCTGTTTTTCTCGTTTCTTTTGTGTATGTAGCTTCTTTGCCTCAAACCATCCAAACACATGAACGACTTTTCCTACTTTTGAAGTAAAGGATGGCAATTGAAGTAATTTTTAACATAACACAATAAATGCAATCAGTTTAAATATGGTGTTGAATTATGTACTTAAAGCCATTTAAAGATTCATGAATTTTCTATAACTTGATGGAATTTGTATGATGGAATAAATTGAAGAAGAGGTGAAATTTGATGGTATGATGGTCTTACTTTTTTTTAATAATTTGTTGTCAAAATAAATTTAACAATGAGTGTTAGACAAAATATAGATTAATGATACATGTAGGAAAAGAATCTATAATCATATATGTCCTTGATGATGAACATGCGGAAGAGCAAAATTTATGCAAATATCTTGGCAAAATAATTGATCAGCATGTGGAGTGCAAGGAGAGGTACAATGCTCCAACAGAGGAACAACATAAAGACTTGGTTGACTTGGTTGTAGATATGGAAATTGCAATCGATGACAAGAAATGTATCATTATGGAAGTTGGTTCTTGATAACATGGAGCTTAAATTTTTCTTTGATCATGTGATTTCTTCTCAAAAGGTTGTGAATGCTAGTTGTACATCATATTACAAATTAGAATTATTTCTTATTATCATTTTTTTTCTATTTCTTTTCTTTTGTGGTATAAATATAATTATCTTTTTCAAACTACAAATGATCTTTCATGAAATGCCATCTATTTACCATTCCAAATTATATGAAAGGTATCATTATGGTGAATCAACTCTCCACTTGTAAGTTGTCTTAAAAATAGGAATCTTTGGTTTGCCTTTTATGATGTAAATACTCTCCAAAAATATATGAAAGCTAGTTGTATATTGTTGGTTAACGGATTTACCTCCTTGAAATTTTAACTATTATATTCTCAAGCAAAATATGAGTCCATTTTACCCTTTAGAAAGAAACAAATATACCAAAAGTTGGAAGAATTAATGAAAATTCAACCTCTGCATTAGAGGGAAGCTCCTCATATGATTTACAATGAGTTAATTGTACAATTGATATAGTAACACTTTTAACCAGAAAGTAATGAAAAGGCTTTAGCATTTATCCATCAACACAAATAAACGCCTAAATTTTTCTAAAAGAATGTTAAGAGGGGAGCTCACAGACGCTGATTTATAACATGTTTGTTGCATATATTCAAAACAAAATGGGGACTCAAGAAAGAGAAACTAATAACTAAATCGAGACTCTCTCATGCCTCATAGGGAAAGGGGGATCAAGCAGATCAACACCATGTGAGTCATCCAACAACTTATAATAAATATGAACTGAGGAGAAAGGCAAAGATGATTGATTACCATTATATCATGCCCACATAACAACCTAAGAAAGATTATGAATCCCAGAATGCACAGATTCAAAGACAACACAACATTCCATTAATAGTCAGCCATTGTATCATTCCCACAATTTGTATCAAAAACTTTTCTATTGTTTCCTAAATCACAGTTTCAAAACCTATTCAAAGGCAAGCTTTTCAGCTTAAATAGCCACCAGGCCATAGTTTTTACATGATTAACAAATAACATTTACTTTCACTTCGGTGAAAGAAACCATTAAAATAACATAAAAGAGAACTAAACTAATAGCCACTAAAAGGCTGACATTTCATTGTAGAACAACCAAGTGTCCACCGCAACTAAGGAAGTTACAGGCTTGTCCTCCTTTGTCGCAGATCCACACCATTCTAGGTGTGCTGCTGAAAAGTTCAGGATAACTTGGAAATAGGGCAGGCCAATGTGTATGATCCTCTACTTCCACACTTCTTTGTCCATATTTACCTACGGGACCTTCGCTTTATGAACCTCTTAGTGATCCAAACAGACAATAAGCATTGATTCAATCCTTGCTACCTTTGAAAACTCATCGGTAGTCAAAGATTTTGTGGTCAGAATGGAATGGACTCTATCTTGAAAGACCTTAATCATGTCTATGACTTCCTCAATCACCTTGGCTCCCTCCTTCATGAGTGGATATCAATACATTTAAGGTCTTTCTATATAGTGTCAGTCAAGTCAGTCAGTCCCCTGAGTAGCTTGGTGGACTCTTCATGGCTCTGCCCGATGATTGAATTGCGCCATTCCACATTTTTCTTTGACACGTATAGCACATTATCATCTAGGTTTTCCACCAGTTTCTTAGCTAAGAACTTCATCACTCCATACTTTTGGACATCATTCATTTGTGCGAGAACTGCTAACCACTTAATCCTTTCCTTTTCCCAGGTGTTCGTGTCCAGCTTAAGCTCTTTACTCACGGTTTCTACATCCTTATAAACCTTAACCAGATTAATAATATATTCTAATCCTTGTTGAATTATCAGGTCCAACCATTTGTTAAACATCTCTATCACTACCCTATTCCTTTGAACTTGATCAAGCATCTTCTGGTTTGCTAGAGAATTAGGGTCAAATGACACTGGTATCTACGACAATGGTTGAGGATCTAGATTTTAAATAGTGCTGATGTATTCTGCCATTTGTGTGACCATTTGCTTCATTTCTTTCTTGTCTTTTTCATCTTTCCAAGTCCTTGAGATTATCCTCTTTGTAGAGGATTCTACATGTTTTACATCTAGGCTCTTGATGCAACCCCCAAATCTATCTTCTCCATAGTAAAATCTTCCTTTGTGGCCTTATCTGCATCTCTCCCAGGAATGGGCTTGGCCACTTCAGCTGTCTAGTGTCCTATGGTGTCATCCACATCAAGCATTGCTTATGTTTTGAGCTTTTTGGGCTTTAATGATTTTCCCAAGCATTTACTAACCATGTCCTCTAGTGGAATGGTGACTGACACCACACTCCTGTTATTTCCAATGGCGGCTTCCAGCCATCTTGGTGCATGGGTAGGTTCTTTAGGTGGTGGGGTGATCTATGCATCTAAGGAGGTAACGATTGCCAGGGTATTCATGGGATCCTGTGGAATTTCCACTTCTTCATTTATATCCATTTCCTGCATCCCAAGCTCGCTTTGATCATGTGAGTTCATTGTTTGTTCAGGCTTTTCACTAGGGTCTAATTCCACCACGACCTATTGCAGAATAGGCTCCCTACCCTTCTTTTTGCTTCTTGACCATGTTACTCGGGCAGCTGTAAGACCGGATGGCAACCTTCCTCACCTTCTTGGCAATATTTTCCCTACATCGAGCTTTGAGACACCTGCAACATCAACAATTTCATTAGTGGCAAAAACAGGGGATTGAACCACGATGTGTGAATCACTTCTTGATTCGTGTGAGGACATGTGAGGACCCTCCTTGAATTTCAGTTTCCTTTACCATCTCTCTATTCTCCTGACAACATTGAAGGTCTATCATCTTCTTTTTTGTTCCAGCCAATTTCTGGAATTGGTTTCTCTTCAATCTCAGTACCAAACTCAGGATCCAAGACGTCTTCCTCTGTATCTTCCAATACACTCAATGTATTAATTAGGAGCCTCAAGATAGCTATATGACGTAAAGTGAATCTTGACCACAACCTCTTTCTCACTTCCTACTAATCCTTGTAGTTTTCCCAATAATCCTCTATCTAAGGTTCATGGTAGAAATGACTATCTATATTAAGGTTCTCCCTTGCATAACCTTTTCTATCAAATCTTCACCTAGCCACATATGGTTGTAGGTTCATCCTTTTGAACTCCATTTCCAGATTCAAGGCATCTGATATTGATTTGCAATTGTAATACCCAAGTTCAACAGGAAATACCACCCCAGATTCACCCTTTGCCCCTAATATTTTATCTATATAAGCCAACTTCCTACTCACTTTTGTAAGCACATATCTATCAAAGGCGTACCTAGGTAATTTGAATGGTTGGCCTTCAAAACCACCTACCCGTATGTAAGTAAATCATGGAAATTGGATAAGGAAACTCCCATATATACTCACAAATTCCATAGCCTCAACAGACATTCTCTTGTTTACATCACCCTGAAGCTCAAAGTCCAGTCTTCCTGCAAAGACTCCATTCCATCTGTCAATTTGTTCAACATGTCTCTATTGTTACAAAAAAGGGTAATAAATGTAAACCCTCATTCCATCAATCTAGAGTTCACTGGGTAATGCAGGCCAATCTCTTGTGCAAGATAAAATATAAAACATGTAAGAAGACATGTAAAACCTAGTCATCCCCACAAAATTGCTTACTCCTTCATTAAGCCTCTCTGCAATTGCCTTAGACCAATCCAGAAATCTGTCACCAGATAGAACCACTTGGATGAAAAAGTACATCTAGTCTTCCCAGGAGAAGGAATGTGAATTCCCCTTTACTCCGTTCAAAAGCACAACAATGTCCCACATCTTTGTGATGAGGTGTTCTCTGGTTAAGGGTTTGGGTAGTCGTGATCCTCCTTTTTGAACCCTCAAGAGACAATTTCTTGCAATTACACTTATGTATTTGCTCTTCTTCTCAGAGAAATAGGCATATGAATTTCCAATGGTCCAATCCTCATACTCCTCTTTATGCGGAATACCCATTGTCACCATCACCATTTCCTTATTAATACTGACTAACACCTCACCATCACTGGTTCTGATACACCTGTTCTCTGAGTCATATCTGTTCATGCAAGCCAACACTAAATCTGGACATAGCGCGACGAGTGGGAATGCAACAACTTGCACAAGACCACCCTTAACTATCTTCTCCATTAATGAACCAGCCTGAGGGTTTTTAGTCCTTTCAAGGAAATCCCCCAAATCTACATGAACTAAGGAGGTGTCTTCCATTTCTGGCAAGATACTCACTAAACATGATGTTAGAATATTTAATATGTACTTAGCTTAGGTTTATCTGTATTTAGTTTAGGATATTCCTTTAGAATTCCCACATGTAATTTGTCCTCTAGTACATGTGTGAGGACAAGTCATTTCCTTTATTTTCCTTTATTAAGGAATATTAGATTTCCTCCATAAGAGGATGTGGACACATGACACACACATTTTATGAATGGTGGCATTCATAGATTTGGGAGTTACTTTGTAACTCCTCTCCTCATCTCTATTTAAGAGATTTCTCCTCTCTCATTTCTTCTTAATGACAATATTGTAAACAGCTTCTTGTGCTCACTCTCTCTCTCTCTCTCTCTCTCTCTCTCTCTCACTCTCTCTCTCACACACACACACACACACACACACACACACACACACATTTTAGGCATTGCCTCATTCATAATATAAGAAGGGGTTTTTCTTTGCTTTTCCCTTTTCAAAAGTTCTTGTGCCTCCTTCACATTTGGGTGATTGCTCCAAGGTTTCTGTACTTCTCCTGGTAACATTTACTTGATCAAAAAACTTACTTGGATTTTGTTATTCTTTCCTTACTCTTGTATTTCCTTTCATGGTATCAGAGCAGGTTCTAATCCTTTTTTCAATTTGAGATTGATGAAGGTTACCATTCTATGGAGTTCACATTCTTGGAGGCATTCTTGAGAGGAGAAGTTCTTTCTCTAATATTTTCTATTGTGCAAGTTTTGGTTTCAGTTTTAATTTTTTTTTCAAACTTGTTAACAAGTTTGCCTGTAGGTTTAATCTTCTTACATCCTACTTTTTTTTTTTTTAATCTTTGGTAGGATTGCCACCAAAGTTTCTTCTTTCTGGTTTAAACTTGTGGCTTTGGAAGGCTTGCCGCCAAAGTTTCTTCTTTCTTTTTTTTATTGTGACTAGTTTGGAAGGTTTATTGCCAAACTCAGCCTCCTTAATTTGTTTGGTCGGCTTGCCACCAAAACTGGTTCATCATTAAGTTGCATCTGCACTTTTCTTCCAGGTTCTAACATTTTATTTTGCATGTATTTTTATCAAAATTTTGTACTGTTACTATCAATCTATTATCTGTGTGTTGGTATCTCTGTAATTTTCCTGTGTGGTCTCCTATGCTCAATTTAAAAAAAAAAAAATTGCATGGATTGTTGGAACATTATCTCTTTGTCATTATTGTTTCTCTAATTTTTCATGATTTAGATCAGATATTATAACTTTGGATATTCTGTTGGCTAACTTTTTGCATGCGTGCCTCCTATTTTTTTATTTATTTTTTATTACTCTACCAGTCTGCTCGTCTTCCTTTAATGTCTTTCTACTCTGTGCCATATGTTTTGGTAACTTTAAAATCTCAATGTGTCCTTCAGACATTTTCTGATCTTTTTGTGTAACGTTTCTATTTATTTATCATTTCAACATTTCTTGAAGACTTGCTCCTTCATTCCTTCTACAGAACAAGTGTCCTTAATTTGAGAAAATATTATTCTCCAAGTACTTAATGCTTACCATTTAAATCAATAGAATGAACGTTTAAAACTTTTCAAAGTTTCACTTTATCTTTTATTATTTATCATTTACGTATAAAGTCCACTTTATTTCAAATGAAAACCTCATTTCATTAACATAAAATTCACTTCAAATAAAATAAAGATAAGTTTATAAAAAAAGTTTAATTTAATTTCAACATTCATGTAGTAAATTTTTTAATATATTAAAGTTTATAAAGTTAAAAAAAAATTTCAATGCCTTTTTAAAAAGTAAAGTTTTTAAAAGTATTTTTTAAATAATTTTTTTTACAATATAAAGTTTTATTTCAGAATTTAAAATTTAAATTTGTTATTGAATCTTTGAAAATAACATTTCTTGATTAATTTTTTTTTAAATTAAAATTTGGTTCAATATTTTAATTAAGGAGGTTATTTTTCATCTTTTAATCAAAGGGGATAATTTTTTATTTTTTTAATCATTGTTTTGCTATCATGTCGACTTTAATTCCAGAAATTAAATTAAATAGTTCTAATTATCATTCATGGAAAACACATATTTCTTTTATTTTTTGTTTCAAGCACTTTTTGGATGTTGCTACTGATAAAAGTTTTGAGCCTTCTTCAACTGCTCGTTAAGCCAACCAAGATAGATGGAAGGCTCAAAATGCGGAAGCATTTGGTTTAATTGGTATTTCAATGGTTCCTGATTTGTGTGTTCTAATTGGAAATTGTACAAAAGCATATGAAGCTTGGGAAATTTTAAAAACAACTTATGATAGCTCAAATGAATCTCAAAAAATTCAGCTTCAAGATCAACTCGAAGATCTTAGGTATATGGATTTTAAAACCATGGATGAATTCTTATTAAAGTTTGATTCTATTAATAGTCAATTAACTGGTTTAGGAGTTACTCTAGTTGATTTATGTTTAATTAATCTTATTCTTAAAAAATGTCTTCCTCGTCAATTTCAACAATTTATTACGAATATTCATGCTCAACTTGCTATTCCTAGTTTAGCTACTCAATTAACTTATGATATTTTTCGTAATTTATTACATTAAGAGGAAGCTAAACTAATTCAATTTGGTACTCATAAAAGTAGTGAACATGCTTTTATGTCTAAAAATCATAATAACAATAATAATTTTAGATCCAATAATAATAATCATAATCATAATCATAATCATAATCACAAGTCTTCTAATTATCAATCTCATTCTAAATCCTATCACAACAATTCTCATAATAATAATCATAATAATTCGTACAATAATCAAAGGAATAATTCTCAAAGAAGACCCCATTGCACATATTGTGGGAAAGATGGACATATTACTAATAATTGTTTTAAGAAGCAAAATAGTAAAAAGTCCATGAACCAAAATAATCAAAATAATCAACAACATAAACCTCATTATAAGAAAGGTAATAATAATGGCAATTCATCTCATCATGCATTTACATGTACTTATAATGTTTCTACCACCTTAGTGGATTATTGATTCTGGTGCATCTCAACATGTTACATCTCATAAAGAATGTTTTGAATCTTTTCATCCTGATACTTCTAATATTCCTGTTCAATTAGCTAATAATCATAGTTTCAAAGTTGAAGCTATTGGTGATGTGAATGTTCCTAATGGGAATTACATGATGTTCTTTATGTTCCTGAATTAAAATCAAATTTGATTTTAGTTCCTAAACTTTGTCAAGATTATAAGATAAACTTTTATTGGGCCATGTATCATATCATTGATCCAAAAACTAATCATGTTATTGCTACTACTAAAATGGATAGGGTTTAACTTATTCAAGTTCTATGAATTTGCTCCTACAAAGTATTCCTTTCTTACTATTGTTGATTTTACTATATGGCATGAAATACTTGGCCATCTCAATTCTGATTATATTTCATTGATGCAAAAAGCAAATATGGTTGATGGATTGCCTAGTATTGTTCCTTCTCAAATTGTTTGCAATAGTTGCATGAGTGGTAAGATGCATAGGGAACCCTTTCCTCATGGTCAATCTTGGAGGGCATAGACTAAATTGCATCTAGTTCATAGTGATCTCTTGGGTCTCATGGAGAATCCCTCCATCCAAGGTTCAAGGTATGCTCTTACCTTTGTTGATGATTTTTATAGGAGAACGTGGATATATTTCCTTCATAGTAACAATCAAGTGCTTGATGTGTTTACTGAATTTCATATGTTTGTAGAAAGATAATCTGGTTCTAAAATTAAAATTCTTTGTACTGACAATGGAAGAGAATATGTCAATAATGCATTCAATGATTATTTGAAATCTTTTGGAATTAAACATGAGCTTACCATTCCTTATACACCACAAAAAATGGTGTGGCAGAATGGAAGCATAGGACAATTGTTGAAATGGCTCAATGTTTATTGCATGCTAAAAATTATGGATTACAACTTTTGGGCTGAAGCTATGGCTTGTGCAACTTATTTAATTAATAGAACACCTACCAAAGCCTTAAAGGATAAAACTCCTGAAGAAGCTTGGTCTGGTAGAAAGCCCCAATTTGCATAACTTAAGAATTTTTGGTTCCATGGCTTATGTTCACAAACCTAAGGAGAAAAGAAAAAAATTAGACGCTAAATCTACTCCTTTTATTTTTGTTGGTTATGATGAAAATACTAAAGGTTATAGAGTTTACAATCCTATTACTAACAAGGTAAAAGTTGCAAGAGATGTTTGTATTGTAGAAAAAGGCATTCATGATTGTTCTAAAGTGGAGGATGATGAACTTGCTCAAAGAAAAGTTGTGCTTGTGGAGGACCAACGTCCTTCTCTTAATTCTACTCCTAATGCATCTCTTCCTATTCCTTCTAGTGATAGTGATGATGATAATAATAACTCTACTCCTCACGACTCTTCTTCTAGTGATGAATCCATTACTTCTAAAAGAAGACCTAAATGGTTCAAATCTTTAATTCAAGATAGCGATGAATACTTATCTAGAATGGATAAACTTCAAGCTAGAAGAATTAATTATTTTAATTATGATTTAATGACTACTATTATGAATTCTAATGATCCTAAAACATTTAATCAAGCTAAAAATCAACCACATTGGCAAAAAGAAATGAAGGAAGAATATGATACTTTAATTTCTAACCAAACTTGGGATTTAGTTCGCTTGCCTCATGGTAAAAATCTTGTTTCTTGCAAGTGGCTTTATAAAACTAAATTGAATGCTAATAATCAAGTTAGTATATTTAAAGCTAGATTAGTTGCTAGAGGTTTTTCTCAAACTGAAGGCTTAGATTATATGGAAACTTTTGCTCCTGTTGCTAAAATACCTACAATTAAACTTGTGCTTGCTTTATCTTCTAGAATGAATTGGCCTATTCACCAAATGGATGTTAAAAGTGCTTTTCTTAATGGTGATTTACATGAGGAAATTTATATGTCTCAACCTCTAGTTTTATTAAAGAAGGTAATGCACACTTAGTTTGTGAATTAAAGAAATTAATTTATGGATTAAAGAAATCTCCTAGGGAGTGGTATTCAAAGATTAATGCATTCTTTCTTTCCCAAGGCTTTATTAGAAGTAAAATTGATCCTAACTTTTATATTAAACATAGTGAACATGATATTGTCATTATTATCTTGTATGCAAATGATTTGATTCTTACTTCAAGTTGTAATACTTTGATTTCTGATATTAAGTTTCAACTTAATCAAAAATTTCAAATGACTGATTTAGGTCTTTTACATTATTTATTAGGAATCCAAATTTGGCAAACCTCTAAAGGAATTTTCTTATCTCAAAGTAAATATGCTCAAGATCTCATAGATAAGTTTAAAATGAATGATGCTCACCATGTTTCAATTCCTATTGAATTAGGCACGAAGTTAATGCTTGATATGCAAACTCCTCTTGTTGATCCTACTTTGTATAGACAATTAGTTGGAAGTTTGAATTATTTAACTCTTTCTAGGCTGGATATTGCTTATAGTGTTGGTTTGGTTTCAAGATTCATGTCTAAAGCTCAACAAACACACTTTAAAGTTGCTAAAAGAATTTTAAGATATATTAAAGGAACTATTAATGTAGGTTTGTTTTATGATGCAAATTCTGAATTTACTTTAAATGGTTTTAGTGATTCCGATCTAGGTGGAGATCCCAATGATGGGAAATCTACTTGTGGTTATTGTTTTTTTGTTGGTTCAAGAGCAATTTCTTGGAATAGTAAAAAGAAACAATCTACCTCTCTTGGATCCACTGAAGCTGAGTACAAAGGATGCACTAATGCTTCCAAAGAAGCCTTGTGGCTTAGAAGACTACTTGACAATTTGGGTCTACCTCAACACGAACCAACTCCATTGTATTGTGACAACCAAAATACCATTGCCTTGGCTTAAAATCTGGTTTTCCATGCAAGGACAAAACACATTTCTCTCCAACACCACTTTATTATAGAACAAATTGAAGACAAGCAAGTTTCACTCCTCTATTACAAGGGGAAAGACCAAGTTGCAAATATTTTTACCAAGCCACTTTGTAAAGAAAAGTTCTAATTTCATTGTAAAAATCTTGGATCCTTCTTTCTGAACCCTCAAGAGCCAATTTCTTGCAATTACACTTCTTTATTTTCTCTTCTTCTTAGAGAAATAGCCGTATGAATTTCCAATGGTCCAATCCTCATACTCCTCTTTATGTGGAATACCCATTGTCGCCATCACCGTTTCCTTATTAATACTGACTAACACCTCACCATCACTGGTTCTGATACACCTATTCTCTGAGTCATATGTATTCGTGCAAGCCAACACTAAATCTACACACGATGTGACGAGCGGGAATGCAAAAGCTTCCACAAGACTACTCTTAACCATCTTTTCCATTAATGAGCTAACCTGAGGGTTTTTAGTCCTTTCAAGGAAATCCCCCAAATCTACATGAACTAAGGAGGTGTCTTCCATTTCTAGCAAGATACTCACTAAACATGATGTTAGAATATTTAATCTTTACTTGGCTTAGGTTTATTTGTATTTAGTTTAGGATATTCGTTTGGAATTCCTACATGTAATTTATCCTCTAGTACATGTGTGAGGACAAGTCATTTGTTTTATTTTTCCTTTATTAAGGAATATTAGATTTCCTCCATAAGAGGATGTGGACACATGGCACACACATTTAATGAATGGTGGCATTCATATATTTGGGAGTTACTTTGTAACTTCTCTCCTCATCTCTATTTAAGAGATGTCTCCTCTCTCATTTCTTCTTAATGACAATATTGTAAAGAGCCTCTCTCTCTCTCTCTCTCTCTCTCTCTCTCTCTCTCTCTCTCTCCCTCTCTCTCTCTCTCATTTTAGGCATTGCCTCATTCATAATATCACAAGGGGTTTTTCTTTGCTTTTCCCCTTTCAAAAGTTCTTGTGCCTCCTTCTTCACATTTGCGTGATTGCTCCAAGCTTTCTGCATTTCTCTTGGTAACATTTAATTCATCAATAAAATTACTTGGATTTTTTTATTCTTTCCTTTCTCTTGTATTTCCTTTCACATGAGGTTTGGTCAAGCTTTGGCAGCACTGGCCTCATTTTAACTATCTATTCTCTTAACCAAGAAATTTTAACAATAATACAATATGCTACCCCAAAAATTTTCAGATTTGCCTCTTTTCTATACTGATAAAATTTCAGTACACAAAGAAAAACAACATAGGAGAAAACAATTGAACTTACCCGATAACACCATGGAAACTAAAAATTCTTCCGGAGAACGGAGCTGGATTTACCTTCGGCGGCTCCAATTTATTGAAGTATGGCAACTGGGACCTTCCTAAATATGGAAATAAACTCATACATTTTTCTTTTAATCAGACGGACAAATATCTATAGTGCCACACATGCTTCATCATGATTTACCCAAGCATGCGAAGTAACGATGAAATGACAAACCTGACACCTTCTTAATTATCCATCACTTCCGCATAGGCAATTTGATGTTTGCATGATTACTTTCTACATTTAGAATTTCAAAAATTTGAATAGGGGAATATTCCTTCTTGTCATCCCACTTTTATTTCCACCAAAGAGCTTTCGGGTTAGTTTGAAATGAACCTATGAACCTTGAACCACTTGAACAAAAGGTTCAAAGCTTCAACTTCACTGAAGAAATCTAACAGTAATGGGCAACACATAAACAACATTGGGAACGAGTGGCAAAAGAAAAGGACTATTTAAAGTGAACCCTGAACCTTTTGAACCACTTGAAATTTGGTTCAAGGTTCAAGACCACATATGAACTCAACGTAAAAATACTCACACTCGACATATAACAATACATTTCTGTGACTCACTAAAAAGGTATTTCAAACCTTGAACCTTGAACCTCTTGAAATTTGGTTCAACGGGTTCAAAACTTCAATGTACAAAACAAAAAAAAACATGCTTGTTCACACGGTGACAAAGATCGAAACAACTTTTTTTTTAAATCACGCTTTGAACCTTGAACCATATGAACCTTTTGACCAAAGAATTCAATGGTTCAAGTACGAGGAGAACAAATGACCCTATGGAAGTAAAGGCTCAAAAGGCAACGCGTGAATTAGAATATTAAGAAGGGAAAAATTATGGGTGGACTAACATATATCATCCAACAAATCAGAAAATTTTGTTATTTTTATTTCTTTTGTGCCTTTTCTTTTGTGGTGTAAATCTAATTATCTTGGTGAAACTACAAATGATTGTTCATGCATCAACATCTATCTAGCATTCTCACTGCACATTTGACAATATTAATTTATTAATTAAAATTAATTTAAGTTATATCTCAAAATCTAAAGAAAGGAATGTGAACAATTAATATGCATTTAGTAGGCTAATATATTTATTTTTGTTGAAACATAATATTGACTTTCTTTCGACTAGGATTCTAGTTTAGCAATTCTCTTTCACACTTAATGAACTTTTATTTTATAGTTATGCACAAGATACTTCATACTTTTACTTCCCTTAGATAACATCCTATTTAACGCATCTTTTTTTTTCAAAATCCATACCCTTGACCAACACGACATCGAAGCCATGAATTTGGCTTCCTCACTAATATATGATTTATGCGATGAATGAAATTTGTTAATGTTGAATATGATTTATGTTGTAGTTTATTTTAAGCATCATTTTTGTAAGTTGATTTTAATAAATAACATTATTTACTAGATATACAAATATATAAATTTTATGTATTGCATATTTAAAAAAATATATATTTATTATTAAATATTAATCCTTTAAACTTGTAGAACGTTGTGATATGAATTTCCCATCTCCTATTACCATTATTAAATTTTGTTCACTATTAACAAATTTAGACTGGTATCTTTCAAGTTATGACATTGAAATTGTATCTTTCCTCCCATTTTCTCTCTATGTACACTTTGTTCTAAACTTCCAAGATACCATGGATATTTTGCAAACATTGCTGAATTTTAAAGTTTCTATCATAAAATAGCAGATCCAATTTATACATAAACCATAATCATTCATTGTTCACGGCCCACTTTGAAGTCCTCTTTTACACCCATCAATTTTCTTTTGCCCTAAGGTTTCTCAAACCATTTTACAAATTTATTTTGTGCATATCCTGTGTTCATTATATTTTATTATGTAACAAAACTCGTTTATTATTTTATCAATCTCCTTAATGTATGAACCTCATACCTCCACCAACTTCTGCATAGACATTTTAGAGAAGAATATAAGTTGTTGCATTTTAAGATCCAATTAAAAAAGGTATTTCAATGAATATGCACAAATAAGGGTGTTGCTTTTACACATGCCTGTAGCATCCATCACAATATCATGTGTGTTTTAGGGTTTCCCTTCGAAGCTTGTGCAAAATAGCGATGTCTTCATATCTTAAAATCATATCCTCTATTTTGGTGTCCACCATATCATAGGAATTACTTAAAAAATTTATCATTTATTTTCAAAGGTAGCATATTTAGATTATTATCATAAAAATGACTTTAAAGTTTTTTCATAACAGTTGCCTTGAAATTAAAATATTATTCTTAAAATTATTTGTAATGATTTAAATAAATACTTTCTAAAAATCAAATTTAAAATCTTATGACTTGAAGATGACAAGTACACCATGAGACCAATCCGATTTCATATATTTCCCATATTCTTTATGATAATTTAATTTTTTTTCCATCTTAGTAATACTCAAAACTTGTTCTAGTCAAACTCAAAACTTGTTTATAGGCTACAAGATTTGAAGATGGAAAGAAGAAGCTATGTGAAATACTAACAAGAACAAGAAGAAGGTAAAACTATTTGATGGAGACAAAGAACATCAAAATTCTAACATATTTGCTAGTTGCCTGGAACTACTTATAAATACTCAAAATAGAAACTTTATATAGAGTTAGTTCACACATGGATCTTCTAGAAATTAGTACCTATATACTTCTAAAACATTATTTAATAGCATGGTTAGAACTAAAAAAAATATAATAGTCTATGAAGACTAATTACTTGCTCACTTGAATGTAGGAGCTCAGTTTTGTTTTATTGAGTAGATTAGAAATTGAATTAGAGTTAAAATGAGAGGGGGTTGAATTCGTACCACCTTGTAGAATGGAGGAAACAAAAAACTGTGGATTTAGTTTCTTCCAACATCCATACAATAGAGTACCTATAAAATCATACAAATGCAGTTCTCAAACAATCTAACATTCATGTTAATCAGGCATATTAAATCTATTTCCTTCTTATCAGGCATTTTGTACGCTAAGTCCACTGCTGCACAGGGTACACTTTTTTCATTGGCGATTGGAAGAAACAGTAACCAATTACTCTAATGGAAAATTTGAGTTCAGGATCAGTAACATTGTTCAACTTCAGACCTCTGTAATCCAATTCAACTCCAGTCAAACTGATCAATTCCTTTTGTGATATCATTTTCTATGCTTGGGAATGATCATAGATAGGGTAACCAGTGATCAGATGAATGATTTCTTTAGTGATCTTGAACGGTTGCTCTTGTAGCCACATGAAATGATCATGCACTCGACTTAGTACAAACTTGACCCACTGGGGTTTGAACACACGGGGATAGGTTAGGGATTTAGTCAATCCCTTGATTTTGATATGTTCAAACTTGCTATCCATTTTACCATCTGTGCACAATTCATCGTATGCATCCTTGATCTCAACATGACATTTTGTGAAGAATCTCACATCCTCGACTAACAAGACTCGATCCGGGATGAGTGAAAAAGTAGTTTTATCATCCAGTTTAGATGCAATTTTGCGAGTCA
Source organism: Cryptomeria japonica (assembly GCF_030272615.1). NCBI lineage: Eukaryota > Viridiplantae > Streptophyta > Pinopsida > Cupressales > Cupressaceae > Cryptomeria > Cryptomeria japonica. The sequence continues at coordinate 35,909 of NW_026729538.1, read as the reverse complement.
TAGAGTATTTTAGTGAGGGATTTTTGACATTTGTGACAACAATGGGGTCTTGTACCTTAGATGCCATTTTGATTTCAGATAAAAATTGACATAGGAACCTTAGGGTTTGAGAACTTAACAAATGGCAGATGCTTCACACTCAGCAGATAACAACTTAATGAGTTCGGTAAACTAGCTTAGCAATGCGATGAGATTTGATGTAAATACCTTATATTTTGCTTTGAAGATGGTTTGATCGCCTTGATTCGCTCTGCTCTGCTTCTCGAAAACTTAGTGAATGAAAATGACTGCGAAAAACCTTTTAAGTACTCAAAAATACCTTATCGAGCTCCGTGCAAGTTAGGTCAAATACATTAAATGCACTCGGTTCACTTAACTTTCTTTCCGTTTTTTTTGGTTTAACTGAGTAACCAGATTTCCTTCATATACCGACTTGACAGGCTTCCTGAATTCATCGACTTAACAGTTTTCCTATAAAGTGCTCCAAAAGACTTTGATAGAATTTCAAACTTACTACTACATCTTACTACGTAGATTTTGAATTCAGTACATACTGAAAATAGGAACTGTTTAAGATTTAACCTTGTGAGAATGCAGTCGCTTCATACCTTTACCGATTAATTTGGAGTGGGAGCACCTAACTCGGTAGGTAAGGTGCTTTCTTCATCAGACATAATTTCTTTCTTTTTCCAAATCATCTTGAATATTTCTTTTATCTCCTCATTGTCTCTTCTCGGTTGATCTCTGCAACCTCCAGCTAAATGTCCAGCTTTGTGACAATGAAAACATGCCATACCAAGATTTCTCCATGATCTTCGGTTATTTATTCCAAACCTTATAAAGCAGTTGGCACTTATATGTCCATATCTTCCACAACATTCACACCATATCCTTGTATTGTAATCCCATGGTACTGCAGAATATTGTTGGTAAGGATTTGTGTGAGTTCGGTAACCTCTAGTATTTGCTCAGTGTGCAGACCATATGTGGTTCTTTTGCTTAAACCAACACTTCTCGGTACTATGTCCATATCTATTGCAGTTTTTGCAAAACCCTTTGAATTTTGCATTCTGATAATTGTTAACAGACTTTGTCCTACATTGATTAGATGTGTGACCATATTTATTGCAATTGTAACAATAACCATTAGTCTTAATGGTATTCGGTTGCTTACCTTTTCTTATTTGACACATATTGGCAGTATGACCTTGATTTCCACAGTAGTAGCAAATAGGCTTCTTCCTTTTGATGTTATTCCTTTTTCTGACTTTTTTTGATGATTCTCCTCTCTCGGTAGTGCAGATTCCCTTCTCAGTAGAGTCTTTTCCTTTGTAACCGAGTCCTCCTTTGTAGGGTTGTCTTGTGTTCAGTTGTGCATCCAACATCTTTGATGCTTCATAACTCTTCTTCAGTGTTTCCTTGGATTTCTTCTCTGTTTCAAGTTCATTGCTCAACCTTGATACTTCAAGTTTCAATGCTTGATTCTCATCATCTTTTAGATTTGCTTCATGATGTGTATAACCTTGTTGATCTGTCAGATTTTGTTGAATACCAGTTAGCCTTATGATTTCATCATTCTTATCAGATACTAAGATTTCAAGTTGTTGTTTCTCTCTTTGTAGATCTCTTGCTTTATCCTCGGCTATCCTTAATGCATCTAGATTTTCAGTCATCTGTGTACTAAAATGTTCATGTTCTCTTTTCATTGCTTTTAGTTGATCAGCCAATGCTTTGTTCTTTTCTTTCAAAATTCCAATCATTTCTTCAGTCTCTTCAGATATACTGTTGTTAGATGATGTCTCGATTTGTTCCACTAACTCTTGAGAATCCTACAAGTCATCATATAATCTTCTCCTTACTTTCAGAGATTTTCACATTTGCCTTTGCATGTCTGCAATCACTTGATTTGCATTATCCATCTCTTGTTGTAGATACATAATCCTCTAAGATTGTTTATAGCCTTCCATTGATAGGATCTTTCTCTTTAGGTAGTTAGACCCTTTTCCAAGATTCAAGCTCTGATACCAATTATTAGGCCCAATATGGAAAGCTAATGTACTGAGAGGGGAGGGGTGAATCAATACTCCAAAAACATTTCTTTTGTAATAACCTTATTGTTATACATAAACAGAGTAGTGCAGTTACATAAAACAAAACTATAATCAATAGATAACATTCATAAATGATTCACTCCATAACACATATATTTTGGTCACGCAGAAACTCTTGGTTAGAGAGAAAAAATATGGTGGGTATGGCACCCACAACTTCACTACTGCAATAATAAAGAGTGCTCGGCTAGAGCTACATTTAGCTATTTCTGATAGCTGACCCTATTAGGAGTATTAAGATTAGTTAGATCTATCTTGATAAAGGATTTTACAACACTATATAAGTGTAGCACCTAGTTAAAGGATTTACAATTTATAGACTTGGTTAGAGTCTTTTACCCTATTAAAGGTTTCTCTTACAACTTCAAGATATTACAATAGAATCATTACAAATATCTGCAACTTTACATCTGGAATGTTGTAGCAGATTCTATGTGCTCAAAATAAGATTACCTTGCTTATAGCATACCTTGGTAACTTGTAAAGTAACTTGGTAAACCCTTCTGTTTACTCTGTTCCTCGATTGTTCTCTGATAACCTTCTCGGTGACCTCTATGTCTCTGTAACAGTCATAATACTCTGTGATTTCTCATGTATCACATAAGTCTTGCTTCATACACATATGCACAGACATTTCTCACATTCACATATGTTTCTAACCCTAAATTCATGCTGTATAAATAGACTTCTTATGTCGGTGATCCGATTCATTGTTTTGATCTTACAAACATGATTTCTTGAATAAATAACCATGCAAAATAATTCATTCATTAGATGACCTCAAAATTATACAAAATTTGTATGTGCAATTTCCAATGTGATAACGGTTCTATGTGCCTCGATCTTGTAACACATTTTCATATGTGTGTCCAGGTTTAATGAATCTGGTAAGACGTTTAACTCGGTGTATATCAACTCGGTGTTTTATCTTTACTGCTTGGTAGACAGCTTGGTGTATACTGGGCTTTGTGACTGTTTTCCTTCTATAACCGACTGCATGATTCGGTACTACTAACCGACTAGAATATATAATGACTTTTTATATAAAACTAATGGTAATTTGATAAGTAGTAACAGTACCAACCAGTTTGCTCTCCTCCATGCCAAAGGTCTTCAATACCTGTTTGACATACTTGGATTGGGTAATAAAGAAACCCTCTTTCATCTGCTAAATCTGTAGACCAATTAAGAACTTTATCTCTCCAATTAGAGACATCTCAAACTCTTTCTTCATTTCATTTACAAATGCATGGCTCATTTCATCTCCTCCAAACATTGTCGTCTACAAACACTTCACAGATTAGAATCTGATCACCTTCAGATTTTAGGTAGATGTTGTTCTCGTCACTTGTTCTCTGAAATCGTATCTTCACAAGATGAGAGTTTAACCATTCATACAATGCCCTTGGTGCTTGTTTCAATCCATACAAGGCCTTGTGTAATCTACACACCATGTTACTATCTTCTGATAAGGCAATCCCATCCGGTTACTCAATATACACTTCCTCTTCTAGGATTCCATTCAAGAATGTAGACTTTACATCCATCTGGTATACCTTGAATCCCTTAAATGCTACAAATGCAAGTAGCATTCGAACACCTTCTAGCCTAGCCATTGGGGTAAAGGTTTCTCCATATTCTTCTCCCTCTTCCTAAGCATATCCCTTGCATACAAGTCTTGCCTTGTTCCTTACAATTGTTCCTTCTCCATTCAACTTATTTCTGAAGACCCATTTGGTACCTATGACATTCTTGTGTTCTGGTATGGGTACCAAAGACCATGTTGTACTATTTTCTATCTGGTCCAACTCCTCTTCCATTTCCTTAATCCAGTCTTCAGCTATAAGTGCCTCTCTAGTGGTCGTAGGCTTAAATTCAGAAATCATGCAAGAGTTTTCTTTCATGTTTCTTCTTGTGAGTATCCCTCCATCTTTATCTTCTATGATCTACTTCTAATCATGATGTAGTTTCACATATCTAGGAATGACTCTAGCTTTTTCTACTTTCTTTTCCTCTTCTTCTTCTTCTCTATCTTCTTCTTCACCTACTATAGCTTCTATCAATACAGGAATATTGAGGTCTTTGCTTGTTTCTTTCTTAACTAGTTCCTAGAATGCTACACCCTGTTCATCTTGCACTTACTCACTGCAAGTTTCCTGAGACTCCTCAAGGGATTCATCAACCCTGATATTGATGTTCTCAAAAAATTTACGAGTCTTATTATTGTAGTACTTGAGAGCTTTTCTCTTAGTGGAATATCCCAGAAATATTCCTTCATCACATTTAGCATCAAACTTTCTTAGATTCTCACCTCAATTGATATAACACTTACTGCCAAATACTCTAAAATAACTCAAAATGGGAGTCTTCCCGGTCCAGTACTCGTAACGGGTTTTATCTTTACCTTTCTTGATGAGTACCCAATTTATAGTATAGACTGCAGTGCTCACTACTTCTCTCCAAAAATTGTGAGCAACCTTTCCTTGGATCGGCATTGTTCTGGCCGCTTCAACTACAGTCCTATTATTCCTTTCTGCTATGCCATTATGTTGTAGTGTCCTTGGGGCAAATAGCTACCTCTTGATATCGTTCTCTTCATAGTACTTGTTGAATTCATCAGAAGTGAATTCACCTCCTTGATCAGTTCTTAGGCATTTTAGCCTTTGACCACTTTCCTTCTCTACCAATGGTCTAAAGGCTTTGAACTTTCCAAATGCCTCAGACTTGCCTTTCAAGAATGTGACCCACATCATTCTTGAGCAGTCATCAGTAAGAATCATGAAATACCTATCTCCCTAAATACTTCTAGTTTTCATTGGACCACACAGATCGGTGTGCACAAGATCAAGTAAGTTCTCTTCTGAAAAAGACTTACCTTTGAAAGTTGAGGAAGACATCTTCCCAAGTTGGCAATCTCTGCACAAATAATTCTCCAATTTGTTCAACAAAGGCAATCCTTTTATTGCCTTGATCATACTGGCTTTTACAATATTGTCAAAGTTTATATGACAAAGTCTCCTATGCCATATCCAGCTGTCATCAAACTTCGCCATCAGACACTGACTAATCTTGGCATTCAACTAAAATAAGTTACCTCTAATCTACTTACCAGTGGCAATAAGTTCATCACTCTTTCCAATTATACTACAAACTCCACCTTTGAACTCCTATATGAGTCCTTTGTCATTTAGTTGAGCAACACTCAAAAGGTCATGTTTAAGACCTTCTACCTAGTAGACATCATCCCCACTGCTCTATCCATTTAGTGAGATGGATCCTTTACCTTTCACCATGCATGGTGCATCATTTCCAAACTAGACAATAACCCCCATTATATTCTTCGAGAGATAGAAACTTTCTCTGGTTACCAGTCATGTGCTAAGAATACCCACTATTAATAATCCACTCATTAGAGTTGCGAATGCGAGAGACAAGGGCTTTCTTGTCAGATAGTTCTTCCTTTACAGTTATAAACACTATGTCCTCATTCTCTTCATCCTCAAATGCTTCATCAGTAACACCTTCATCCACTACAACAAGACAATTTCTCCTACATCCTCCTTTATACTTTCTAAATCTCTCTAGTTTATCCTTATTGTCATTGTTAGGACAGTTAACAGCTATATGTCCTATCTTATTGCAGGAAAAATATTTTAAAGGAAGATTACCTATGTATTTTCCAATGCCTTTTGGAAATCTCTTGGCAAGAAGAGTTTCAAACTCCATCAGAATCTCTTCATCATCCATATCTCTACATTTCCTGGATTCATAACTGGTACTTACTTCTTTTCCTTTTTTGGTTGGTGTAGAAGATGCTCTAAAGGATGACTCAGTCTTCTGAACACTACCATCATAGCTATTCAACTCATATGCAGTCAACTTTGTAATGATAGAGTCTAAGGATGCCTTGGTTTTGTCAATAGACCCTAGCTCCTGAATAGCAGCAACTCTGATTGCATAGACTGGTAATAATGATCTCAAAACTTTACTGACAACGGTGGCATCATCAATTTTTCCACCAGTGCTCTTGATATCTCCAAGCACTGTCTTGATCCTTATGCCATATTGATGAATGGTCTCTCCTTCAACCATCCCTGTGTCTTCAAATTTTCCTCTAAGACTCTCTTCCTTAGCTTGCTTGACATGCTCATCACCACCATAAATGGTTTCCAAAGTGTCCCATACATCCTTAGGATTGTCCTTATCTTGTACATCAATTAACTCAATATAGGACAGGCTGCTAATAAGGGCTTCCATGACTTGCCCATTTTCTTGAATCTCTCTTTTCTGATTATCAGTTAAAGTGCTAGTGGGGATAACATAGACATTCTCAACATAGCTCCACTATTGAGCACCCAAAATCTTGATATAAATCTTCATTTTTTCCTTCCATATTTTGAAGTTATCTCTATTGAACTTAGGACCTTCCCTCTTCATCATTAAAGGAGGATCTTTTACCTCAAGTGGTTAAGCTTATATCACCGAGGACCTGGATTTGCTCTGATACCAATTGATGAATAATGATAAACAACAATTACCCTAATCGATACTCAGAGCAGGGGGGATGAATAATTACATACAAAAACTTCTCAACAACATATCAAGTTAAAACAATGCTAACCAGTTGTCTTCATCACTGAAATTAACCATGGCAATACCGGTTAAATAGAGTAAGACTTCAAATAGCTAAACCAGTAAAACTGAATACTTCAAATAACATTCAACACTTGATAACTACTTCACCAATATACTCATGCATGTGTTGTATCGGTAATACCATAACCATTAGCTTTGCATACATTTTCTCCTAAACAAAGACTTCTCAATCATCACATGAAAAATGCAAAACTCATGACACACAAATTTTTCACGTGGAAACCCAAATGGTAAAAACCACGGTGGGGTTTTTTAACTCTTTTGAAGCTCGCTCTGTTAGGAGCCTAGTCCAGTTAAAGACTTTACAATAAGGTTATGTTAGGAACCGATCATGTTAAATAGCACCCGGTTAAGGGATGGCTATATAACTTGTTAAAGGTTGAAAGTCTGTTAAAGGTTACCTCGCTAGATGATTTGAAGAACTCAATGATCTTGAGTCACCTGGTTAGAGGATTTGTAATAAGCTCATTAAAGCTACTCGGCAAAGGGATTTTCCTACTGTTGAAATGGTTAGAAGACAATAGGTAATGTTCTGGTATGATAACAACACTACATGCTAAGGCAGATCCTTTTCAGCTCCTCTACTCTACAATCACACTATGCAGTTTTCTACTCACTGGTCCGGCAAGTATCTCATCACTTGGATACAAACACAATATTTTCCAACACAAATAATAACAAACATCATCGACCTTAAAGACAACAATTAGGTCGGTAGCATAAATCCTAAACCCTAAATATTTTATGTTTTCAATTACAAGCGGTCCAATCCTGACCGTTCAAACACTTTTGCATAGAATTAAACAATCTCAAATAGATCACAAGTTATTTTGCATCATCCATTCTTCACCACATATGGAAATCAATAACTCATCATGCTCTCTTCACATACTGCTAAGAAGAGTGTTCATTCTCGAGGTAGACATTTAATGCAATCGATCTTTACATGCAAGATTCTCAAGGAAATCCTTCACGTGCATAAAACTGACGTGGCATGTCGATCTCATCCTTATCTCTTAGCTACCTCATCACAAAATGTCATCAGTTGCATTTCACAAGCTAGATTGCCAAACCGAAAACCCTAGAGCTGAGACTAGCAATCGGTAGTCACACTTAGTGAAACCCCAACACTGGTCCACTTCATCCCTTCATATCAGTTCTCCTACTTGAACATGAATAATAACTTCTTCCAATCTTTATACCGGTTCACCTGCGCTTATTGACATCAATGACAACATACTTTGTCACCTCTTCATCATATGCCAACAGTATTTTGTAGGATTGACATCCCAATAGTAGTCATATGAAATCATACAATGAGATATCATACTTAGCAAATTATTAATAGTTGAATGCATTGGTATATTCTAATAGTTAAAAGTACACACAAATATGTAGGTTTCAAACTAAAATGAGGCTTCTTGAAAATAGTAAACATCTAATAATTATGTGTAGATTTACTCCTAATGCCAAAAATTTCATATATGGGTGTTCCTTTACATTATTGAAGTGATTTTATCCCCTATTTTATCAAATTTTTAACTCTATGAAATTTTTCTTTCTAATTTATCAAGATCAGATTTGATTTATTCTGAATATGAAAGAAAGTGATTGATATCTTATCAAATATGTTACTTGATGTATCATATTAATGAGAAGTGTCAATGTACTATTCAACCAGGGTAATGATATATAATTTTTTTCTTTCTTTCTTTTTTTCTCTAACCTTAGCATTGAGATTACTTGACAATATTGACAAAAACAAATATGGAGTGTACTCTATTTTATGTGTGTTTTATTAGTTTTCCATTCTTAAGAATTAAATCTAACTACACATTTCTATTATATTTCCATTTCGAAAAAAAATTTATTCTATGACGTCTCTTAATATCAATTTCTTAATCAATTTTTGATGCATATTAGAAAGATATTATATTTATCAACTCATTTTGTTGTGAGTGTTATGTATGATTAATTAATCATTGAAAAGATTCCAAATACTTATCTAGATTTTCTAAAGGATTCATTTTATTTGAAAGGAATGCATACACTATTATTCATGGATATTTCAAGTATTTTTAGTATTTGAAGTAATTTTTTTGTGCATTGGACATAATCATGCTAATGTGTATATGATAGTTTTTTATTAAGAATAAACATGTAAGTCGGTGAGACATCCTATTTTGTATTTGAGCAGTGAGGTCTAGGCACTTGGCCTTCCTGCATGTGCAAGCCCCTCTTGTAGCAGTAATATTCTCTTATTGGCCAGTAGGTGAATATTGTGGGTCACAAATCCCACCAAGGTTTTTCCCACATCGGGTTTCCTCGTTAAAATATTGTGTTATGGTGTGTTTTTCATGTGGTTGTTTTTATCTTTGTTTATTGCATTACTTTTTGTTTATTAGTACACAGTATTAATATGCTCTACATGTTTTAAGTTAAGAAAATATTATTACCAGTTAGATACTAATTCACGCCCCCCCCCCCATCTCAGTATCTGTGGGAATCCTAACAATTGGTATCATAGCATGGTCCTCTATTTTCTGAAGCCTAATTGCTTGAGGAAGATCTTGACACCGGTAGAGATGGAAAACTTGATGAAGCAACTTGAAGTAGCTCTCTCAGACTATGATGGAGAAAAATTGAAAAATATCAAACTTGAAGATGACCTAAAAGAAGCTCAGGATATTATTCAAGTACTTTAAGAAAATCTTACTATTTCAAGAGACAAGAGAAGAGAACTTTGTGAAAAGATGCAAAATAAGAATGATGAAAAAGAAACTCTTAATGATATGATAAACAAGCTGAAACAAGAAAACAAGACAACAAAGAATGAGATGAGGATATGACTATGAGATTTTGTAAAGAAATTGAAGATAGAAAGAAGAATGAAGAAGATTTGACTAGAAGACTGAATGATGCTACAAATGAAAACACAAGACTCGGGTATGAAAATAATATGTTGAAGACAGATTTAATGCATTCACAAAATGACTCAAATGAACTGATGAGGCAGAAAGAAGTCTTAGAAAGAGAACTAGATGCTGCAAATCAGCATAAAGAGAAATTCAAGAAAAGCTCAAAAGAACTTGGAAACTTGCTGAAGAATCAAAAACCTGAAGGTGACACTTGTGGAATTGGCTTTGAAGTTGGAGAAAGCTCCGGTACTGCAAACACACAGGATCATAGCAAACTGGTAAGACAACCTACTGCTTATAAATTCAATGACAAATGCTTTAACTGTAACAAGTATGGTCATAGAGTATATCAATGTAGATCTAGAGCAAATCAGAATACCAATGCACCCACCAGTCAATGTTCAAAATGCAACAAATTGGTCATAACTCTGAAAATTGCAGAATGAATGTAAGATGTTATTTTTGTGAAAGACTTGGACACTTATCTAATCAATGCAGAACACAAACTAGCATAGGTTATGGGAAGGATATTTAGAAAAATAATGTGACTTGTTATGCTTGTAACAAGATGGGACATATTGCAAATTTTTGCAGAAGTAAGACACCACTAGCAGACAACAAAGGTTCTAGTTTGAAAGGAAAAGAAAAAGTTGAAGAAGTTAAGAAACAATTCTCAAAACAATGGATTAGAAAGTCAGACCTAAATGGTGTTGGGAATACTCCTCCACCGGTAGAACCAAGCAACACTCCACCAGTAGAACAGAGTAGCACTCCACCGGCAGGAGTCTCTTCATCTAATTGAAGTAAATTCTTTTGAGGGTTTAGCAATCAAATGGGAAATATGCTAGTACTGCCTCGGTTAATGGTAAGAAGTTGAAATTACTTCTATACCAGTAGATATGTTAAGTGATTACTTAACCAACAAGCATTAAATGTGGTAGTTGGTAGATTGACATTATAAATTAGTGTTTTTGGCTCCATTCCACTTCATCGAGCATTCAAACATTCGAAGAGCGCGAAGTTTCCAGAGCTAAGGCATTTCGAGCAAAGAGGTAAAGCATTTCAGCAATCAATCTTTCCAAAGGCAGAAAAATGTATTTGTAATCATGGCATCCTCTTCTGTACTTGAATTCATAGCAAACCCTACTGTAGTCAAGGTAATCAAACACCCCAGGCCCATATTTCAGCTAGTTCCCAATATAGCTAAAAAGGATGATAATGTTGGTGCATTTTCCCAAATCCCCAAAGGAGTTGTTTTTGCAGAAGACCCTAGAATGTACATCCATTGCCACATAGAAGAATTAGGAGATGAAGAAATTAAGAACATGTACAAAACTATCATATGTGATGATTCCGATAATGTGAAACCTAAACACAAAATTATTGAAACCCTAGGATTCACTAAAATCCTCAGCATTCTAGATTTCCCTAAGGAATTTATTAGGATAGTATTGAGCAGGGTACATGGTGCATTCTTTTGGCTAGATTGGGTTCATAAAATTACCAAGGAAGCTGTGAAAGCTGTAACAGGGTTACCTTCCACTAGTAACAGACTAGAAAAGACAAAGAAGGTCTCAAATGACCTAGTGACTAACCTAACAGGTGCAACATTAAAGAAAAGGTCTTTAAGGGTGAATGATGTAACTGACATAAATGTGAGATTCATTAGCATGATTCTAGGTTACAAAACAACTCATGCAAATAGACTTAACTCAGTTTCCAGCTTATGCATAAAAAGTGCTCATGATATGGTTAAAGATAATGTGAAAATTGATGTATGTGAATGGTTAATGGATGAACTTATTGACAATCTGGGAAAGATCAAGAAGGACAAGAAAGGGACATTTAAGTTTGGCAATTTGCTTGTATGTTTAATGCTACATATAACAAAAGAGGTGCCCAGTATAGGCAACAAGAACCTTGGATTTGACATACTGGTAGGGAAATAGTTATCTGACTTATTGAACAATATGGGTGAAAACAAAGAGAAAAATATCAACGAGTATTTTCTAGCATTGAAGGCGCAGATGAAAACAGAGTCAGACTATCACAGGAAATTGTAAATAAATACAAGGATGAGATTTGTTTTGTCATCAAGAAGGACGAGATCTAGATGGAAGCAGTTATCCCAAGAATAATTTGGGTTACTTAAATGGTTTATGAGACTAATGACCGCATCATTGAAACATATGCAAAAGCCCTTTTGGAAGCACCCAAGGAACCTAAGGAAGAGGTATTCGATAGTGCTGAAACTATTGAAAAATAGATCCAATCAAAGAAAAATGTAAAGAAGGTTGAGGCAACAGTAAGAAGGGGATCCCGACAAGCAAAGGCTATAAAGGAAGATGTACTCAAGAAAACTGGCATCACTAAAGATGAGTTAGAAGCACTGCAGCCTGAAACTCACCTTTCACCGGTAGCTACTTCTTCAGAGAGTGATATGCCTACAACATTTAAAAGAGTTGTAAGGAAAAGGGAACCTTCACCGATATCCACACCTTCACCTAGAAGAACCAGGCAAAAGCAACAGGCAGTGAGGCCCCCGGTCAAAAAGTCTACTCCTAAGAAGAAAAAGTTGACACCAAAGAAAATGACTCAACAAAATATTACTCCGATTGACAGACTATTGCATGAAATCACAGAAGAAGGAAAACTTAAAAACATCAACAAACTATATGACTTACTATCAGTTGATGATAAAGAAAAGGTTGAAAATAGTGTTATTTTACACTTGCATATCTACAAGAACTTCTTGATGCAAGTTGTAGAAGAACTACCAGATGAACTATTCAAGAGACTTGAAGCAAGAAGACAATCTGTTGTAGAGCTTGACAAGAAAATAAAAATTGAAAAATTACTTGTTGTCTACCCAGTTAACTCTCCAAAAGAAATAGATGATCTAATTGCAAAGGCTAACTGGTCAGTATTCTCTACTGCACACCGACATATTGCACTAATGGTTGGAAGAGTAAATGAGGTTGCAGAGGAAACTGAAATGCATGGGACATATTCCTTGTTCAAAAGGAAAAATAGGAAGAGTATAGAAACCCTAAACCAATCAAGGTATTTTAGAAAGACAAGGATAAGGGAAAAGGAAAGGTTGGTGGACCTCCAAGCATCAAAATAAGAGATAACTTATCCCCACCGCCTCTGGTTACTCCACCAGTAACAACAACTGAAAATCAACCGGCTAATGAAAGTATGGATGTATCACAAGAGGATACAAATCCTAATTCTGAGGTACTATACATAGTTGATGTTGATACATTGGCACACAGACCACTGACATTGGCAGTGAAAGCAAGCCTGCCGGCACAGAAGTGGATAGGAATTTTGTTGTTTATATATTTTGTTTATTATTGAAAGATCATTGTAAGATGACTTGGAAAGTTGTAAAATGACTCTTATATAAGAGATATCATTGTAGAACAATTAGGTAAGAATGGAGGAATGTAATTAGGCAAAATAAGGCAGACCTATTATGTGAATTATAGGTTAAGGGTTTATGTAAGAAGTAGAGCTATAAACCAGTATTGGATCTAGCATTATAGATGCTATTTTGAAGTAGTTTCAAGACATTGGATTTATATAATCCATTTTGTAAGTTAGTGAGAGACTTCCTATTTTGTATTTGAGCAGTGAGCTCTAGGCACTTGGACTTCCTGCATGTGCAGGCCCCTCTTGTAGCAGTAATATTCTCTCATTGACCAGTAAGTGAATATTGTGGGTGAAAAATCCCACCGAGGTTTTTCCCACACCGGGTTTCCTCGTTAAAATATTGTGTTATGGTGTGTTTTTCAGGTGGTTGTTTTTATCTTTGTTTATTGCATTACTTTTTGTTTATCGGTACATAGTATTAATATGCTCTACATGTTTTAAGTTAAGAAAATCTTATTATCGGTTAGATACTGATACACCCCCACTCTCAGTATCTGTGAGAATCCTAATAAAAAGCTCGACCCAGATCCAAGTAGTTGCAAATCCAATGGCCTCCATTTCCAACACAAAAAGGAAGAGTAGCATCAGGGTAAGGGAAAAGAGCCCCAACACCATCCACACTGTCAGTCGCACCAACAATGCCCATGACACAAAGAACCAATGAAAAAAGTATTCTACCATCAACTAGATAGGGCAATGGGGAGCAGAGCTGGGACACATCCCTCCCAATGACCAGAGAAGACACCAAAGCATCCACAACAGTGGAAAAAAGGTTGACCTCCACCAAGACCCCAACCCCACTAGGATCGACCACCTCCCCATCTCCATCATCTCCTTTCTCCATTGCATCTTCTCCTCCATTTGCTACCCCTGAAACCCTAGCTCCAGCGATGCTTCTTGCTTCCCACATCTTTTTTTTGTTCCAATGGCATTAATGTGTATATGATAGTTGATCCTAGTATTCTTGTTATTTATTTTACATATCAACTATAATTATAGTTTCAAGATTGATTTACTTAGCCATTTAAAATAAATCACAAAATATTTTCATATATATATTTGTGTGTGTGTGTGTGCAGCCTTTTCTTAATTATGTTTATCTCACTAATGTATATCATGAAGTATCAATGAACTATCTTACATCTTATGAGTGCCTTCTTTGGATAAAATTTGCATGGCTTTATATTGTATTTTTTACTTAATCTCGCATGCATGAATTGCGTTATTAAAGAATATGGATCTCTAATAATATAAAATTAATTGATAATATATTTCATGATCAACATTTACTATATGATTCAATAAGGTAATCAAGTTCTAAGTGAGTAGGCTTTCAAAATAAAAATTATTGGTGCAAAATAATGAGAATTATGTACATAGGGTGATTTCACCATCAAGATTACTTATGTTAATTTTTAATTTTTATTTTTGAGACCTTAGAAGATTATCTACCCAAGGTTAACCAACTTAAAGCAATTAAACATTACCATACCTTAATAATTTTCTCTAAGTCGTCCAATGTCTAATCATAAGTCTTATCTCATTGTTCCTACAATAATATCCACTACTGTAGTATATAGACAAGTCAAGTATATCCCACACAATTGACACACTCACCATAGTCACATGTATAAAAAACATCATAAACCAACAAATTGTGTGTTCCTTGTTTAGTAATCTTTGGTCTTATCTTTGGCTACCAACATTTATTTTATATATCCATGATCAAGTAGAAGGTTTTTTAGCATATTCTACCCATCATTTTGGAAGAAACTACAAGGTGGCATGCTCTAAATCAATTCTACGTGTTTCATTATGATAGTTTGATTCCTACAACTTATAATGCGTGTTACCAAAATATCATATACTAGGGTCCAAAATGTAGGATGCTTATTTCTACAAAATCAGCTTTCATGCAATTCTAGTCACCTTCCATGTAGCATGCCAACTCTTTGTGGTAGTTAACACAAAGTGACATTATAAGATGAACATAAAATAGGTATAAATAAATAATAAATCAGGTAAATCAATCCTAGGACTTGCAAAGTTTGAGACACCTTAATTCAAACTGATTTTATTAAGAAAATTACTTATGTATATTTTATTTATTTTAATGAAAATATTAATGGATTATCTGTTGGCAATATTGCATTATAACAGGCAATAAAAGATTGTTGGCGTTTCTTAACGATATTGAGAAGGTTGTTAATGATTATGGATATAACTAATTAAAGATGTTTTACTGTCTTGATATTATTATTTTGTCATTGATGTCAAGAAATTGATTTTCTAATTCAGTATGATGTTGCCATATCTTGAGAAGTATGATATGAAGATTATAAAGATGTCGGTAAAAGACACAAGAAATAATATGGTGAATAAGGTATTCAATGGGAAACTACTACCGAGTCAGACAATGATGAGATCATGATGTTTTAGATTGTTTTAACATCATACATATGTTGTAAATTGTAAAGGTTAATACTATACTATGTTATCAAGCAAAAAACTAGGTCGGTAAATCCTAAGGAACCTAGTCGGTAAACCCTAAGGTTATCGCTATCGGTTAATGAAGGTGGAATGTCTACCGAGTGGAATTTAGTATTCATCAAGTTGTTACCAAGTTGTAACCGAGCTATAGCAGAATGAATTAAATGTTTACATGTGGTATTTAATGAAGGAAGCTAATGAGCTACAGTGGATTAAATGATTAGTGAGCTGTGGAAGAATTTTGATAACGAATCTAAGGCAATGGAAAGTCGGCATGAAGATCTATAGCTCAGATTGAACCGCAATACCCTGGCACAAGTTCCAAGACTATTATACAAGTTCCAAGGTAGGGTAAAACATTTTCAGATCGAAAGATGCATTGAACCTGGACAAGCTTGAAGATCTGATGGCTATGATTGATCATGAGAAATGTGATCAAGGAGATTAAGTGGTTACCTAATTGTTTATAAATAGGAAACTGTTGATAAACAATGTATGCGGGCAAGTGTATGCACAGGGATGCTACATAGTGATTACCGAGCACAAAAGCTTGAAGACATGCTAGAATAATAGAGTATAGAAGCCCAGCAGATAGACAAGACTAGTTCTATGTCTAGAGTGTATTGAACAAATAGAAATTTTCTTTAGCATTTTAGATATGAATTTGCAAATAGACTTGTATTACTGTTATTTTGTGAAAGTGATAGAAAATCTCTTAACCGAGTGGACTTAACAGTCTTATATGTAAAACCCTCTAGCAAGGTGACATTCTAATTGAGTATTTGAAATCCTTTAGCAAGGTCACTTTGAACAAAGTGAATATCCTAACAGATTTGAGGGAAATCGCTTAACTAGGTCACATCTAGCAATGTGTTTGTAATCTTTAATAGGATTTTCTTTTAACCGAGCATACTCTAGAAGAGTATATTTCTTAGTGGGTCCAAAATCCCACAGTTGTTTTTCCCTATTTGGGTTTCCATGTTAAATCTGGTGTTATGAGGTTTATATTGTTCATATGCTTTTGAGTTTGCATTTTTTGTAGTTTTGGTTATATTACTGATATATATGTTACCGAGGTTGAATCTGATGTTTTCATGGATGATTAAGTTTGTATGATTCATCCCCCCCTCTCATCTTGTTGGCTATTGGATCTGTACTTATATTAAGTATGAGAACTATCAATTGGTATCAGAGCATTGGACTCTGGAAGGAAAGTTTAAAGGCACTTGAGTTAAAGATCCAAAGATGTATAAGAGGGATACACCAAAGCTGAACAAGTCAAGTTTCTCTACATGGCATAAAAGGATGAAGCTACATCTATCAGGAGTTGGAGAATATTGATAACTCAATGATGAACCACTAGTACCAAAATGGTACTGAGAGGGGGGGGTGAATCAGTACAGACACAAATACAGTCCAAAATCGGTTTGACAGCTAACACTCATAATGACTAATAAAAAGAGATACTGGTAAAACAGAGTGCAACCCGTAACATCTAGTATAGCTCAGTCAGTCATGAACTGGTCACTCACTAAGCTTTTCTCTTAGCTCAATACCACATTATCATAATATTCAGATGCATGAACTAGTTGACTTAACCATCAAATCTTCACAACATTGAGTTCAATATGTTTTATAGATAGGCATAAAACATTAAACCTTCATGTGCATGACAGATAAAACAAAGCATCACAAGAAAAAAGCATTTCGCATGACACACATATTTTTCATGTGGAAACCCAACTGGGAAAAACCACGATGGGGATAAATACCCACAAGCTACTATTTGAACTCTTTAGAAGTCCGCTCTGTTAGGAGCCTTGTCTAGTTAAGATCATTACAATAGGTTCTAGTAGGAACCAATCCTGTTAGGGATCACCCGGTTAAGGGTTAAACCTGGTAGGGTCACCTTGTTAGAGGATTTTAAGAACTCAATAGCTGAAAGGATCTCCTAAGCTTCTCTAGCTTCTCAGAACTCATTAGCTTCGAGTTACCCGATTAAGGTATTTACAGCAAGCCGCTTAAGACCACCCAATTTAAGGTATTTTTAATCAAGCTAGTTAAGGCTACCTTGATAGGGGATTTTATAACTGTTAAAGTGGTCAGAGATCAACAGGTATTACAATGATCTATTAACAACACTTAATACTAATACAGATCCATTTAGGCTCCTCTTTTCCTTCTGCACATTCACTTTGCAGGTATCTCTTCTCTCCTATGGTCTGACAACAATCTTGTATCACTTTCGTTGGATACACACTCACAAGTTTTGCCAACAACTTCAAACAGAAACCTAACATCGATCTTGTAGGGAACATACAGGTTGGTAGCAAAAACCTAAAACCCTAAACTTGTTAGGTTGAGTAATTCGAACAGTTCAATCCTGACTATTGAAACATACTGCATTAAATGCACCAGTCTTGAGTCAATCTCAAGACATTTTCCATCGTCCATTATCCACCGTTTTCATGGCGGCTGATAACCCATCACGTGTTATCACTATTTGACAAACGTTGCACATTCCCGAGGTAGATAGGAATAGTCTTCTTCATGCAAGATCCTTCATGCGCATAGAGCTTACGTGGCAACATGATCTATCCTCCATCATACTGCTAACTTATCACACAAAGATCACCGATTGAGTCACACAGACTTGAGATACTCCAATCGGAAACCCCAAAGTGGAAGCTGCCTTACCAACTAGTAGTCATACAGTGCTTCCATGTGTCGGTTCCCATAACTGCATGCTGGTTCACTTTGAACAAATGTGCTGCTTCACTTTGGCATATATCGGTTCACACATATGCCAGTACCTCTTTCTTCACTTATCTCATGTGCTGGTTCACACTATGTCTCATATTGACATCAATGACAACATACAATATCATTATGTCTTCATGCCAGTTTACACAAGGCTCATGCCGGTTCACATAATGCCAACAATCTCCCCCTTTGGCATTGATGGTAATATACAAATGATATCTTCTCTGCTTCACATCTTCTCCCCATTTGCTACAGATATTGTTTCGCTTCACTTCTTCACCCCCTTTGACAACAATGCCAAAGTGGAGGTACAATCATTACTATTTCCTCATGCTGCTCAACCTAAGGAGTAGCATCCTTAAACACACCAATTGACCAAAGATTTGTTTATCCAGTACCTGACTGATGTGGAACAACCACTTTTAGTTCACCTCCTGAAGGGGCAATACCCCTAATTCGCCTCTCAAATGTACAAATGTTGTCTTTGGGAGAGGCTTGGTGAATATGTCTGCTAACTGCTCCTTACTGGACACATGCTCCAGGGCAATCTCTTTATTCTGAACCTTTTCCCTCAAGAAATGATACTTAAGTTCAAAATGCTTGGTTCTAGAATGTAAAACCGAATTCTTTGATATATTGATAGCACTTGTGTTATCACAGAATATACTTACCGGTTCAGATACAAGGATCTTGAAGCCTTCTAATACATGCTTCATCTAGATTGTCTGAGTGCAGTTCATGAAAGCTACAACATACTCTGCTTCCGCTGTAGACTAAGAGATGCAACTCTTCTTTTTACTCATCCATGAGACCAATCTACCATCGAGAAAGAATGCACCATCGGTTGTGCTCTTCTAGTCATCCACATTACCGGTACAATCAGCATCTGTGAATACTCTGAGATTGAAATTATTGCTGTATGGGTACCACAATCCATAGTCAATTGTTCCCTTTACATACCTAAGAATCCAATTGACTGCACTCAAGTAAGATTCTCTTGGACTCTTCTGAAACCTTGCAGTGATGCCAACTGCATGTGCAATATCCGATCTACTATGCACTACATAATGCAACTTACCAATCATTGATTGGTATTCCTTCTCATCAACCAGTGCGGAATCATCCTCCTTTGTCAATTTGCAACTGTTCACCATCAGTGTACCAATCAGTTTGCTATCTTCCATGCCACAAGTCTTCAACACCTCTTTGACATATTTGGACTTAGTGATGAAGATTCCATATTTCATCTGTTGGATCTGCAGTCCAATGAAGAACTTAATCTCCCCTATGAGTGACATTTCAAACTCTTTCTTCATCTCATTAGCAAACTCATGACTCATCTTGTCATCTCCACAGATCAGGATCTGATCTTCTTCAGACTTCAAGTAGATATTGCTATCTTCACTTGTTCTCTCAAATCCAATCTTCATAAGATGGGAATGTAGGTGCTCATACCATGCCTTAGGTGCTTGCTTTAGACCATATAATGCTTTGTGTAGCCTACATATCATGTCACTATCTTCAGATAGGGTAAACCCATCTGGTTGCTCAATAGATACCTCCTCTTCAAGTACACCATTTAAGAATGTAGATTTTACATCCATTTGATATACCTTGAATCTCTTAAAAGCTGCATATGCAAGAAGCATATGAATTGCTTCCAATCTAGCTATAGGAGCAAAGGTTTCCCCATAGTCTTCACCTTCTTCTTGAGCATACCCTTCGCATACCAGTCTGGCTTTATTCCTAATCACTGTGCCATCCTCATTCAACTTATTTCTGAACACCCATTTGGTGCCAATGACATTTTTATGCTCTGGTCTGGGTACCAAGGACCATGTACCATTTTTCTCTATCTAGTCAAGTTCTTCTCCCATTGCCTTGATCTAGTCTTCATCATTATGAGCCTCTTTGAATGATTTAGGGTCAAATTCAGAGATCATACATAAGTTTTCTTTTATCTTTCTTCTGGTAAAGATTCCTGCATCCTTATCACCTATGATCTACTTGGGATAATGATTCAACTTGACATACAACTGGTTCCCAGAAGGTTGCAGTCGGTTCATTTACAACTTGCTCACTACCGATTTTCTCAGTCTTCTCAGAGGATTCATCAACTCTTACATTGATTCTTTCCATAATTCTCTGAGTCCTATTGTTGTAGCACTTGAAAGCTTTACTCTTGGTGGAATATCCTAGAAATATTCCTTCATCACATTTAGCTTCAAATTTGCCCTGATGTTCACTCCTCTTGATGTAACATTTTCTACCAAAGACCTTAAAATAGTTTACCACAGGGGTCTTACCGGTCCAATACTCATAAGGATTTTTGTCCTTGCCCTTTTTGATGAGTACTCGGTTCATAGTGTAAATTGTAGTGCTCACCACTTCTCTCCAAAAGGTGTGAGCAACCTTTCCTTGGATCAACATAGTTCTAGCTGCTTCAACCATAGTCTGGTTATTCCTCTCTACTAGGCCATTTTGTTGTGGAGTCCAGGGGGCAGACAGGTGTCTCTTGATGCCAAATTCTTCACAGTACTTGTTGAATTCACTGGAAGTGAATTCCCCTCCTTGATCAGTTCTGAGACACTTGATCCTTTTACCGCTTTCCTTTTCCACTAATGCTCTGAAAGCTTTGAATTTCCCAAAAGCTTCAGACTTGTCTTTCAAGAATGTGACCCACATCATTCTTGAGCAATCATCAGTGAAAATCATGAAGTACCTATCACCCTGCACACTTCTAGTTTTCATAGGACCACATAACTCAATATGCACAAGATCAAGCAAGTTGTCAGCAGTGAAAGATTTACCTTTAAAATTTGAGGAAGACATTTTCCCCAATTGACATTCTCTACACAAGGTATTATCTGGTTTACTCAGCACTAGCAACCCTCTAACTGCCTTGATAATACTAGCCTTCACAATGTTGTCAAAGTTCACATGGCAGAATCTCCTATGCCATATCCAGCTATCATCAAGCTTAGCCATAAGACATGTACTTATATTAGCATTTAGATGAAATAGGTTACCTTTAGTCTGCATGCCGGTGGCTACCAATTTACCATCTTTACCTTTGATTCTGTAAACTCCATTCTTGAATTGTAGAGTGAGTCCACTGTCATTTAACTGGGCAACACTTAGAAGGTTGTGTCTGAGACCATCAACCCAATACACATTGTCAGCACTACTCTTTCCATTCAAGGAGATGGACCCTCTACCTTTGACCATCCATGGTGCATCATTGCCAAAGTGAACCACACCACCATCATACTCTTCTAATGATAGAAACTTGCTCCGATCACCAGTCATATGGTGAGAGCAGCCACTGTCAATGATCCACTCACTGGAATCATCAAACTGGGAGACAAGAGCCTTCTTGTCTGTCACATCTTCCTTTACAACAATGAACACAATGTCTTCATTCTCTTCATCTTCTGATTCCTCATCTGTGACACCGTCATCAACTGCCACAAAGCAATTTCTCTGGTTTCCTCCTTTGAATTTCTTGAACCTTTTCGGTTTGTCCTTGTTGTCACTATTAGGACAGTTCATAGAAATATGTCCTATCTGGTTGCAGGAGAAACATTTCAAAGGTAGCTTACCTTTGTATTTACCAGTTCCTTTTGGGAATCTCCTGGCTAGAAGAGCTTCAAATTCCATCAGAAACTCTTCATCATTCATTTCTCTATCCTGACTAGGTTCCCCACTAGTGCTAGCCTCTTTTCCTTTTTTGGATGGTATAGCAGAAGCTTTAAAAGTTGATTCTGACTTTTGAACACTACCATCAAAGCTATTCAACTCATAGGCTATCAACTTGGCTATGATAGAGTCCAAGGATGCCTTAGACTTGTCTATTGATCTCAGCTCCTGAATAGCAGCAACCCTTATTGCATAGACCGACAACAGGGATCTCAGGACTTTACTTACCACAGTGGAATCTTCTATTTTACCACTTGCACTCTTTATTTCTCCAACAACTATTTTGATTCTTATTCCATACTGTTAAATGGTCTCTCCTTCAACCATTCTCATGTCTTCAAACTTTCCTCTCAAGCTCTCTTCCTTAGCCTGTTTTACATGCTCATCACCACCATAGATATTTTCAAGAGCATCCCATACTTCTTTGGGATTTGCCTTGTCCTGAACATCAATAAACTCAATGTTAGATAGACTACTGATGAGGGCTTCCATGACTTGCCCATTTTCTTGTATCTCTCTCTTTTGGTCATCAGTGAGAGTACCGGTAGGAACAACATATATATTTTCAACATAACTCCAGTGTTGAACACCCATGCTTTTGATGAATATCTTCATCCTATCTTTCCATATACCAAAGTTTTCCCTGTTGAACTTTGGACCTTCCCTCTTCATCATTTGGCTAGGATCTTTTCCTCATGCGGTTAAGCTTACAACAGAGAGGACCTGGAGCGCTCTGATACCAATTGATAACCCAATGATGAACCACTAGTACCAAACCAGTACTAAGAGGGGGGGGGGGTGAATCAGTACAGACCCAAATATAGTCCAAAACTGATTTGACAGCAAATACTCACAATGACTGATAAATAGAGATACTGGTAAAACAGAGTTCAACCGGTAACATCCAGTATAGCTCAGTCAATCATGAACTGGTCACTCACTAAGCTTTTCTCTTAGCTCAATACCACATTATCATAATATTCACATACATGAACTAGTTGACTTAATGATCAAATCTTCACAACAGTGAGTTCAATATGTTTTATAGACAGGCATAAAACATAGAACCTTCATGTGCATAATAGATAAAACAAAGCATCACAAGACAAAAGCATTTCACATGGAAACCCAACTGGGAAAAACCACGGTGGGGATGAATACCCACAAGCTTCTTTTTGAAGTCTTTAGAAGTCTACTTTGTTAGGAGCCTTCTCCGGTTAAGAACGTTACAATAAGTTCTGGTAGGAACCGATCCTGTTAGGGATCACTTGGTTAAGGGATACCTGGTTAAGGCTTAAACACGGTAGGGTCACCTTGTTAGAGGATTTTAAGAGCCCAATAGCTAAAAGGATCTCCTAAGCTTCTCTAGCTTCTTAGAACTCATTAGCTTCGAGTTACCCAGTTAAGGGATTCACAGCAAGCCGGTTAAGACCACCCGATTTAAGGGATTTTGAATCAAGCCAGTTAAGGCTACCCTGTTAGGGAATTTTACAACTGTTGAAGTGGTTAGAGATCAATAGGTATTACAATGATCTGTTAACAACACTTAATACTAATACAGATCCGTTTAGGCTCCTCTTTTCCTTCGGCACGTTCACTTTGCAGGCATCTCTTCTCTCCTATGGTCTGGCAACAATCTTGTATCACTTTCGTTGGATACACACAACTTTTACCAAGAAATTTAGATAGAAACCTAACATCGACCTTATAGGGAACATACAGGTTGGTAGCAAAAACCTAAAACCCTAAACTTGTTAGGTTGAGCAATTCAAATGGTTCGATCCTGACCGTTGAAACATACTGCATTAAATGCACTATTCTTGAGTCAATCTCAAGATATTTTCCATCATCCATTATCCACCATTTTCATGGCGACTGATAACCCATCACATGTTATCACTATTTGATAGACTTCACACATTCCTGAGGTAGATAGGAATAGTCTTCTTCATGCAAGATCCTTCACGTGCACAGAGCTTACATGGCAACATGATCTGTCCTCCAACATACTGCTAACTCATCACACAAAGATCACCAATTGAGTCACACAGACTTGAGATACTCCAACTAGAAACCCTTAAGTGGAAGTTGCCTTACCAACTGGTAGGCATACAGTGCTTCCATGTGCCAGTTCCCATAATTGCATGCCGGTTCACTTGGAACAAATGTGCCACTTCACTTTGTCATATACCGGTTCACACATATGCCGGTACCTCTTTCTTCACTTATCTCATGTGTCGGTTCACACTATGTCTCATATTGACATCAATGACAACATACAATATCATTATGTCTTCATGCCAGTTTACATAAGGCTCATGTTGGTTCACATAATGCCAAGAAATATGTTGTATACTATCTAGAGAATGATTTTGTTACACCGAGCACCTATCCATTGACTATGGAAGAGATAAAGGCGAAGCAAGAACATATTCAAGAATTGATTGAAATAACATCTGCATTCACCGATTCAGAGTTTAATGATCTAGAAGGCTGCAATGATGCAAAGGCAATGTAGGATAAGCTCATATCAGTATATGGAGGAGATGAACATGTTCAAAGAGAAAAAGTAGATAGTCTAAGAGGACAACTTGAATCTATTAGGATGAATGAAGGTGAGAACATAACTCAGTACAGTACAAGACTAAAGGAGATTGTCAATCAAATCAAAGGAGCAGGTGGAACTATTGAAGAAAAGGATATAACAAGTAAGTTGTTGAGAACCCTTCTACCAGCTTATGCAATCCGAGTCTCTGCAATCAATGAATTGAGGTCTGTACCTAATATGCCAGTTTCTTTAGATGCTACTATTGGTAAGCTACATGCATTTGAGTTAAGTAATTTTGATAACAGTGGATCTTCAGTAAATAAAGTTGAATCTGCATTTAGTTCATTTCATCTTGATGAATCTAATGATTACAATGAAAGAAAGTATAAGTACTTTGAAGGAGATCATAGTGGAGCAAGTGAAAGATTTCAGAAGAACATGGAAGATGTACACAAACTGTATGAGGAAATCAGAAAGCAAGAAGAGTTTGAAGCACTATTAGCCAAAAGGTTACCGAGAGGCAAAGGTAAGTATAAAGGAAAACTACCTCTAAAATGTTTCAATTGTGATAAGATAGGATATATGGCTTCTAACTATCCTAACAAAGATTTTACTGAAAAGAGAGATTACCGAGATGACAGACAGAAAGATAATCATTACAGAGGACACCGAGAGTTCAGAGGAAGTAATATAAAGACATGCTTAATAGCTGATGAGGAATCTAATGATGATAAATCAGATGAGACTGATACAGAGGAAGTAGTTTATGTGGCTATCAAGGATGGATCAGATGAAGAAAGGTATCAAGAAAAATCCCTAATATCTCACATAAACACTAATGATTCTTGGATTATAGATAGTGGATGCTCACATCCTATGACAGGAGATAAACATAAGTTTGTTATGTTAGAAGATTATGATGGAGGGTATGTTAGATTTGGTAATGATGCACCATGTCTGGTAAGAGGTAAAGGATCCATAACACTTCTTGATAATGCAAGATGCAATGATGTTTATTGGGTTGAAGGTTTGAAATACAATTTGTTGAGTGTAGCATAGCTAAACAACACAGGTTACCGAATAGAATTTTAGAAAGGAATTGTCAAAGTTCATGAGAAGAATGGAAAGTTAGCTGCTAGCGGGACACAAACAAAAGGTAATACATTTCATTTTGACTCAACTCGGAATAAGTGTTTGCATGCAAAGATTGATGATACCTGGTTATGGCATAAAAGGTTTTGTCATGTAAATTTTGATAATTTGATCAAAATAAGTAAGAAGCACAGAGTAAGAGGTCTACTGAGTCTTGAAAAACCTAAGAATGCTATGTGTCGAGGATGCCAAATGGGTAAGATGACAAGATCAAGATTTACAAGTAAGTCCTACACTTCTAAGGGAATTTTAGATCTAGTGCACACTGATCTTTGTGGTCCTATGAAAGTTCAAAGTTATTATGGTGATAAGTATTTCATATTATTTGTGGAAAACTATTTTAGGATGATGTCAGTAATGTTTTTAAAGAAAAAATCAGAAACTTTTCACATGTTTAAATGGTACAAGGCAAGAGTTGAAAATGAAATAGGAAGACAACTAAAATGTCTTAGATCAGATAGAGGAGGAGAGTTCACATCTGATGAATTCAACTTATTCTGCAATGATCATGGTATTAAAAGACAAGTCTCTGCACCAAGAACTCCACAGTAGAATGGAATAGCTAAGAGAAGAAATAGATCTATTGTGGATTGTTCTAGAACATTGATGATTGAATAGAATGTGCCACAAACATTTTGGAGAGAAGCAATAAGCACAGTTGTTTACACCTTGAACCGAGTTCAATTGAAGAAAGGTAGTTTGAAGACACCATATGAAATCTGGTATGATAAGAAACCTAATATTAATTATTTTAAAATCTTTGGAAGTAGATTCTATGTTCATAAAGATGATAGAAATGAAAAGTTTGATCATAAAAGTGAAGAAGGAACATTTCTAGGTTATTCTTCCAGAAGCAAAGCATTTAAATGTCTGATCAAATCATCTAGCAAAATAGTAGAAAGTGCAAATGTGAAAATTGATGAATTTGCAGAAAGAAATGATGAAGGAAATTCCAAGGAACCAGAAGACTATGATGAATTTGTCTATGTTCAACCAAGAAGACTGTTGAAGAAAATGAAGAGAATATCTAGTTACCGAGTGATGAAAAAGATCATACAGAGCCTACCGAGCATGTATTAGCCAAGTATGTCAAAAGACATCATGCACCAAGTCAGATTATAGGAGATAAGGATGATCCAGTGATGACAAGGAACAAACTGAGACAGAACACATGTTTGATATCTGAATTTGAACCAAGAATAGTGAAAGAGGCATTTAGCAGTGAAGATCAGGTAAATGCTATGACAGAAGAGATTGATCAAATCAAGAAGAATGACACATGGATACTAATCCCAAGACCGAAGGACAAAAATATAATCGGTACAAAGTGGATTTTCAGAAACAAGATAAATGAAAAAGGAGAAGTCATTCAAAACAAAGCAAGACTAGTTTGCAAAGGTTATGCTCAAGAAGAAGGAATTGATTATGGTGAAACTTTTGGACCTGTTGCTAGACTTGAAGGAGTAAGAACATTGTTGGCCTATGCTGCTTTCAAGAACTTCAAGGTATATCAAATGGATGTCAAATCTGCATTTCTGAATGGAATATTAGTAGAAGAAGTTTTCATTGAACAACCTGAAGGATTTGTTGAAGACAAGAATAAAGACCAGGTATGTAAATTGAACAAAGCTTTATATGGTTTGAAACAATCACCAAGAGAATGGTATGAAAGATTGCACTCTTATTTGATTAAGATTGGTTTTATAAGGACAAGTGAGAACATCAACATGTACATGAAGAATCATGAAAATGGAATACTGATCTCAACCATATTTGTTGATGATATTGTATTTTGTGGAAATGACTCTTTATGTAAGAACTTTGGAAATGAAATGAGTAAAGAGTTTGAGATGTCATTAATCGGTAAGATAAAGTATTTTATAGGTTTACAGATACTGCAAGTGAAAATGAGATTCTCATTACTCAATCCAAGTACATAAAGGAAATCTTGAAGAAATTTGGAATGGAGGATTCAAAACCAGTAAGTACTCCTATGACTACCAACTATAAATTATCAAAGAATGATGAAATTGCATCTATTGATGAGACACTCTACCGATCCATGATTGGAAAACTATAATATGTTGCTCACAGTTGACTAGACATAGCACATGCAATAGGTATAGTTGCAAGATTCTCTGCAAATCCTAAGGAAACACACACGACAACAATCAAAAGAATTTTTAGATACTTGAAAGGCACAAAGGATTATGGCTTAGTATATCAGAAAGGAAATGATTTTGATTTAAAAGTTTATACTGATGCTGATTGGCAGGCAACATTGATGACAGAAAAAGCACAAGTGGAGGAGCTTTCTTTTTAGGAGAAAGACTAGTGAGTTGGTTTAGCAAGAAACAAGGATGTGTTTCACAATCAACAACAGAAGCTGAATACATTGCTACAACATTGAATTATACCAACATTGCATGGATCAAACAACTATTGGAAGGTATAAATGAGAAATTTACTGAGTCAGTAACCATATTTTGTGACAATACTAGTGCCATTAATATTTCAAAGAATCCTATTATGCACTCTAAGACAAAGCACATATCTATCAAATATCATTATCTTAGAGAAGAAGCTCAAGAGAAGAAAGTGGTGTTGGAGTATGTTAGCACAAAGAAGCAAATAGTAGATATCTTCACCAAGCCACTACCAAAGGACACCTTTGAATATCTCAGAAGTAAGTTAGGGGTCCTACCCCTATCTTCTACTCACTGACCGAGTTCGGTGAAAACATCAATCCGATGACTCTATTGAATATCTTTTGGGAGTTGATGCTGAGTTATACACTTTAGGATATTTTCGAAAAGTGTACAGGAATTAATACAAAAATTATATAGGGAACAGGAATTGAACACAAATGCTCTAACCGAGACTCAGTTGATACACAATAGCAGGAAATCACTTCTTACAGAAAGAAATTATGTTTTAGTTCTTTACTTTTTGGCATTGTTGTCAAAGGGGGAGAAGACCTACAAAGGGGGAGAAGACTACTATAAAGGAGAGAAGACTAAGAGAAAACTAAGCAGACTACAGATTGG
Organism: Cryptomeria japonica; assembly: GCF_030272615.1. Taxonomy (NCBI): domain Eukaryota; kingdom Viridiplantae; phylum Streptophyta; class Pinopsida; order Cupressales; family Cupressaceae; genus Cryptomeria; species Cryptomeria japonica. The sequence goes on along the minus strand of NW_026729538.1, from coordinate 7,087 downwards.
GAAGAAGACTAAAGAAATGAGGAGAAGTCTAATGTATGGGGGAGAGCATTTCAGCATTTAAAAATCATAGCAATCCGAATCTTTTAAGGTCAAATCAATTGGTTTTGCCATCAATGCCAAAGGTGGAGATTGTTGGCAATATTGCATTATAACAGACAATGAAAGATTGTTGGCATTTCTTAAGGATATTGAGAAGGTTGTTAATGATTATGGATATAACTGATTAAAGATGTTTTACTGTCTTGATATTATTATTTTGTCATTGATGTCAAGAAATTGATTTTCTAATTCAATATGATGTTGCCATATCTTGAGAAGTATGATATGAAGATTATAAAGTTGTTGGTAAAAGACACAAGAAAGAATATGATGAATAAGGTATTCAATGTGCAACTACTACCGAGTTAGAAAATGACGAGATCATGATGTTTTAGATTGTTTTAACATCATACATGTGTTGTAAATTGTAAAGGTTTATTATACTATGTTATCAAGCAAAAAAGCTAGTCGATAAACCCTAAGGAACCTAGTCGGTAAACCCTAAGGTTATCGCTATCAGTTAATGAAGGCAGAATGTCTACCAAGTGGAGTTTAGTATTCACCGAGTTGTTACCGAGTTGTAACCAAGCTATAACAGAATGCATTAAATGTTTACATGCGGTATTTAATGAAGGAAGCTGATGAGCTGGAGCAGATTAAATGATTAGTGAGCCATGGAAGAAGTTTGTTAACGAATCTAAGGCAATGGAAAGTCGGCATGAAGATCTACAGCTCAGATTGAACCGCAATACCCTGGCACAAGTTACAAGACTATTATGCAAGTTTCAAGGTGGGGTAAAACATTTTCAGATCGAAAGATGCATTGAACCTGGACAAGATTGAAGATTTGATGGCTATGATTGATCATGGGAAATGTGATCAAGGAGATTAAGCGGTAACCTAATTGTTTATAAATACGAAACTGCTGATATACAATGTATGCGGACAAGTGCATGCACAGGGATGCTACATAGTGATTACCGAGCATAGAAGCTTGAAGACCTGTTAGAATAATAGAGTATAGAACTCCAGCAGATAGACAAGATTAGTTCTATGTCTGGATTGTATTGAACAAATAGGAATCTACTTTAGCATTTTAGATGTGAAGTTGCAGATAGATTTTTATTACTGTTATTTTGTGAAAGTGACAGAAAATCTCTTAACCGAGTGGACTTAATAGTCTTATATGTAAAACCCTCTAGCAAGGTGAAATTCTGATTGAGTGTTTGAAATCCTTTAACAAGGTCACTTCTAACAAAGTGAAGATCCTAACAGATATGAGGGAAATCCCTTAACCGGGTCACATCTAGCAATGTGTTTGTAATCTTTAACAGGATTTGTTTTTAACTGAGCATAATCTAGAAGAGTATATTTCCTAGCGGGTCCGAAATCCCATAGTCGTTTATCCCTATTTGGGTTTCCACGTTAAATCTGGTGTTATGAGGTTTATATTGTTCATATGCTTTTGAGTTTGCATGTTTAACAGTTTTGGTTATATTACTGATATATATGTTACCTAGGTTGAATCTAATGTTTTCATGGATGATTAAGTTTGTATGATTCAACCCCCCGTCTCATCTTGTTGGCTATTGGATCTGTACTTATATTAAGTATTAGAACTATCATTATCCCACTAAGCTTAACTAGCCAAAAGTATAGAAATATTACCCTACCTTCATCATTTGCACTAATTCGTCCAATGTTTAATCATGAGTGTTAACTAATTGTCCCTACATTAATGTGTCCCATATTTAGGAATTGAGTTTGCACTCTAAGAATAAAAATTGAAATATTTCAAACCACCAACATGCCCATAAAGGTAAGATATAAGAAAAATATGACAAAACGATAAATTCTGCATCTTTTCTTCAATCATCTTTGGTTTTATCTCAAGCCACCGTCATTATGTATATCCATGACTTGAGGTACTTTAGAACATTCTAATGATCCTTATGAGAGAGATTAGATAATAACATGATCTAAATCCAACAATCCTACAACAAAACTTTCACCATTTTATGAGGCACAATTATTGATATATGCATGTCTATGGTGTTAGTCAACAATACCTTTACATATATCCTATTGTGCAACACTTGTGTTGTTTTTAATGTAAATCCATGGACTAAAAACTAGATAGATTGTAGAATTTTTAGAGAATTTTTAGAATAATCAGCAATCTATGAAGCAAATCCTCTCATGGAAAAAGTAGAAGTATAAATAAAATCATGTGTATGACACTCCTCACTTAATGGGTAGTTATATAATAACGGGTAGTTATATCATATGAAGTTTAAATGTAAAAAAGTTTGAGAAAATTTATCAATGGGTAGTTATATAATAACGAGTTTGGTGTCATGTTAGTTAATTTTTGACACAGAAAGATAAAAATTTGCATATATCATATGAGCATGATACAAGCTTGATCAAAATTATTTTAAATTATTTAAATAAATTTAATTGTTATCAAGTTTTAAGTAATATATATTAATGTGGTTATCCATGTACAAAATATGACTATGTTTGTTTGTTGCTACATGAATGTGTAGGTTGTTCAAGGAGTTTGAGTAGGATCGACACCCTGATGGTAGCCACATTCAAGGGTATAATTAGATATTTTACCTAACAATTTATTAATGGTCGAATTCATTAGCATATTTTAATAATTAAATATACACACAAATGTGCAAGTTTCAAACTAAAATTAATTTTCTTAGAAATATCCTACATCCAATAATTATATACAAATATACTCATAATGCATGAATTTGATAAGTAGGTGTTCCTAGTTGAAGTTATTTTATTCCTAATTTTATCAAATTTTTAATTCAACAAGATTTTTCTTTCTCATTTATCAAAATCAATTTTGATTTCTTTTGTACACAAAGAGATTGAGTGATAGGATATAAAATATGTTCCTTGTTGTGTCATATTCATCATATTCAACCTAGGAAATGATATATAATTGAGTTTTTTTAATTTTTTCTCTATTTTTTGTATGGAAATAAGTTCACTATATTGACAAAAAAACTATATGAATGTACTATATTGCATATGTATATTATTAGTTTTCAATATTTAATCATTAAATCTAACTACAAATTCATATTATATCTCCTCTCAAAAAAATTTCCATTGTTGACATCAACTTAAATTCAAGGTTACCATCCAGAAGAACAAGGAGCTGGTGCACTCATTTAATTGAGTGTTTGTCTGTGCTTTGTTTTGTTGTCTATTGTTTCTTTTTGCTTTTGAGCTCGGTCAAGGGTGTTCCCCTGTTTTGCTGTTGGTTTCTGTTTGGTTGGCTAATGGGTAGTTTCTATTAAACTCTTGGTTCCGGGTCCATGTAAAACCCATTTATTTTTATCAAAAAATATCATTTTTTTTTCAATTTATTATATTTCTCTCACTACACTTGCTTGTGAGTGTTATGTATGTTTATTAATCATTGAAAAGATTTTTAAATCCTTATGTAATTTTTCTCAAGAGTTCCTATTTTTTATAACACAAGGGATGCCTAGACTTTTATTGATGGATATTTCAATTATTTTTAGTACTTGAAGTTATAGTAAACTGCTTATGAATTGAACATAATCATGCTTATGTGCATATGAAAATAGAAAATATATTCAGATCCTTTATTCTGCTTATGAAATATTCTTTTAGTTTGAAGCTTGAATCACTTAGCCATTTACAATCAAAGTAAAAAAAATAAAATCACAAATTATATAACTCATATGCATGTGTTTGATTATGTTTATCTCACTAATGTATATAATTGAATATATTACATCTTATGAGAGCCTTATTTTGATAAAATTTGCATGGGTTTATGCCATATTTTTTAACCAAATTTCCATGTATCAAGTATGCTATTAAATAATATTGATCTCCAGGGATATAAAACTAGTTTATAATGTATTTTATGTTTGACATTTTCTTTATGCTTCATTGAGGTAATCGAATTCTAAGTGAGTTAACTTGCATATTGAAAGATAACGGTAGAACGTTATGACATTCTTAGGCCCATTGTAATCACCTTGTAATCACCTTGTATGAGTTTTTTTATAAGGTTCATTACGCAATCATGCAATGTAAGGAAAGGAAATGAACCTTACTGTAATGTCACCCATTACACCCTTTAGTAACTTGCATTTTAATTCACGTGCATGTACACGTCTCATAAAGCAAATTTGTGTAACGTTAGTTTGTTTCCATTGTAATTTCCCACTGCCTCGTATTTGGGATAGCGTGACTGGAAATGTCATGCATTTTACAACGCACACTCCCACTGCGTCACTCTATTCGACCTCTCTCTTTCTGTCTTTCATTTTTCCAGACTTCTTGAACATTCAAAGTATACCAATGCTCTCTTATTGCATATTCTTGTTTAGAACAGTCTACCACCCACCATTGTTGAACAAAATGAAGAGTCACAAAATCAAATTTTGTTGCTACTCTTCACATTGGCAAGCTCCATATCTTCTAGTTTCAAAGGAATGTAACACTGAGATTTTTTATTTTGCATTATCCTCATTTGTACCATAAAAATCTTCTTTTGTTTATGTCCATGTGATCCATCTACTTGTCTATGATTGTCCTTCAAGATTATCCATGGAGGTGGAAATACCAAAGTGGGGGTTCGACTAAAGAAAACTTATAACCACAACCATCCCCAACATTTCATAATTGGTCTTATTTGTGTATGTTCTAGTAAGTGAGGATATTGCTTGAGTTGGAGCTTCATTTCATGGGTTATCGTAAGTATTGGTTTTTTTTCTCATAGTGTTTCCATTGTTTCACTTCCATTCGATACTTTGCATTTTTTTTTATGTGTTGTGTTTCATTCATAGAACATCGATAGAATGTAGTGCATGCTATAGTTTAATTTTTTCTATGGTTATTTATTTTATGTCCATATAAGATGTTTGCATGTTCCACTTTCATCCTTGACTCACATGTGCATTATAGGAAGAGAGCTAACAAAGTTTTCTAGAAGGTCCAACTGACATGTACTTTCAACTTTTGCAAATTCAACATTTTTATCCTCTAGTTTAGATTAATTAAACTCATATTTTCCTTTATAGAAACAAACTTAGTGGTTATAGTGCCCTAATCATTTGTTTCAAGTAGAGAATTGGAGCTCGAGTCTTCAAGGGATCTTACCACCCTTCATAGTGGTTTATTTTTCCACCTCTACATTTTTTGTGAACCCAAGGTGAATCACCTTGTAATTAATCTTAATCATTATAAACCTATCTAAACTAAGACTCATAGAGTTGTTGTCTTTCTTCCTCTGCTCAATAGTTAAGTTTGTTCAAGTGTTGTAGGGCTCTTCGATGAAATTTACAACGAAGAACACTTCTAGATACATAGTGAGATGTAGTTTGAGACCAATCATTCCTCCCAATCAATATAGTCCAACCAAAACTGGCCGCATGTTCTCTAGTAATTTGGACCCTTTTGCCCCTTGAAACTTTCCTTTGGGCTTAAGGAATTATTCAACATTAATCTCTCAATCTAGATCTCCTCCTAGATCACCTCCTATCATTGACCATGAGCAACCTCTTCGAGTCAAATTTGATCAAATTCAGTCTCTTGAGGAGAACTTCAGGTATTATTAGGTGTTTCCTAATCGAGCAAATATGATTCCCAATGCATCTTCCAATGTTAGTAATTTGAGAGAGACACTTATCTCAAATCAAAAAGGGCTAAACTTTCTAAGGGTTTTGACTAGTATAGTGGAAATGCATGTGACATTTTATTTAACCTTGTTCTTCCCTTCTCAAGACACATACTCAGATATCATTGGTCCTCAGTTAGGTGTTAAGATGTTGGGGTGTCAAAGCACATGGTGTATAGGGATCCCACTACAAATTATCTATCTTATAGACCTAATGTATCTATAAGTCCCATCACCTCTAGTATCAATGTTTTGTAAAATCTCTTGGTTATAACCTTCATGCACCTTCTTTCTTTTTTGCTGCTACTTACACTATTCATGCTTTTGTAGTTTGTACTAGGAATGTTTCTAATCACAAGGAAAATCTACCTCCAACTCCTCCACTTGGTAATGCAATCTTAAACACCATATTGAAAAATAGGCAATTGTAATCACAACTTGTTAATATCAATAATATTGCCAATCGCTATGCTTGCTCCATAGTATCACCCTAGCCTACTTTGTGTTCATATCCTAAATGTTCCCTTAATCCAAGGGGTTAAAATTTTGATGTTTGATAAACTCAATTGTGAAAATTATCCACAACTACATATCGAATCTTTCACTACACTCTATGGGGTTGAAAATTTGAGGTTTGATAAACTCAGTGCTGACAATGTCCAAAACTACATATCAAATCTTTCACTACACTTTGGAATAATTTTTGTCATGGAGATTACATATTAGATAAGTTATTCTCTCTATCTCTTAAGGTGACCACACTAGAATTATATTATTCTTTATCCATTAACTCCATCCACTCTCTCAATTTATTGATCAAGGAGTTTCTACATTGGTTTCTAGAAAGTATTGGTAGCATGGCCACTATAATCAATATTGTTCATTGGAAGCAACAACTAAGGATTTAATTGCATAACCTATTATCAACGTGTCTCTTCTAGGATATGCTATGCCCTCCCTAATGGTGATCCCCAAAGGATGTTCATCTACAATTTGTAGCCTCTGCTTAATATTATCTTTAAAATGCCATTATGTTCCTATGATGGGATTGTCTTTCCACCCAACTAACTAACTTAACAACTAATTCATTAAATGTAAAGCTTGTTTCCTAGCACCCATCCCCTCCTTTTCTTTTATAAAGAAATTTAGGGTTGCTAAAAGAAGAATCCAATCATTCAATATCATATCATTTCTAAATCTTTTCTTTAGATGGTTGAATTGTTTTAATCACATGCACCTACCATGCCTTGAGTTCACATTTTGTGTATTTTCCTAGATCATTATGGATTGCATGAGTGTGACCTTGTTATTTACCATGTTTTTTTTCATCTTATTCATTTCCTATACACACCCAAATACAAATGG
>NW_026729537.1:32500-47500 GCF_030272615.1 Cryptomeria japonica | reverse complement strand
GAAGGCATCGCATCAAAGGTGCGCACCTCGCTGCCCACCTTGGTGTGCTCCGAGGTGCCCACCACGGTGCGCAACGCCGGTGCGAACCCGGGAGCGCCCCGATGTGTGCTCCAAGGTGCGGCGTGCACGAAGTCGGACCCCGGTTTGCCCCGGGTGCGCACCTCGCGTGCACCTTGGTGCGCACACCTTGGCTGGGTTGCGCGGCCTGGTGGGCACCATGGTGCGCACCAAGGAGCGCTCCGAAGTGTGCTCCAAGGTGCGGCGTGCACGAAGTCGGAGCCCGGTTTGCCCCGGGTACGCACCTCGCGTGCACCTTCGCCGGGGTGGGCACCTCGGCTGGGTTGCGCGCCCTGGTGCGCACCAAGGAGCGCTCCGAAGTGTGCTCCAAGGTGCGGCGTGCACGAAGTCGGAGCCCGGTTTGCCCCGGGTGCGCACCTTCGCCGCGGTGCGCACCATGGCGTGCACGAAGTCGGAGCCCGGTTTGCCCCGGGTGCGCACCTCGCGTGCACCTTCGGCGGGGTTGCGCGCCCTGGTGGGCACCATGGTGCGCACCAAGGAGCGCTCCGAAGTGTGCTCCAAGGTGCGGCGTGCACGAAGTCGGAGCCCGGTTTGCCCCGGGTGCGCACCTCGCGTGCACCTTCGGCGGGGTTGCGCGCCCTGGTGGGCACCATGGTGCGCACCAAGGAGCGCTCCGAAGTGTGCTCCAAGGTGCGGCGTGCACGAAGTCGGAGCCCGGTTTGCCCCGGGTGCGCACCTCGCGTGCACCTTCGCCGCGGTGGGCACCATGGCGTGCACGAAGTCGGAGCCCGGTTTGCCCCGGGTGCGCACCTCGCGTGCACCTTCGCCGGGGTGGGCACCTCGGCTGGGTTGCGCGCCCTGGTGCGCACCAAGGAGCGCTCCGAAGTGTGCTCCAAGGTGCGGCGTGCACGAAGTCGGAGCCCGGTTTGCCCCGGGTGCGCACCTCGCGTGCACCTTCGCCAGGGTGGGCACCTCGGTGCGCACACCTTCTCAATGTTTTCTTGCCTTTTCTGGAAATTGGTGAAGGCAGCGCATCAAAGGTGCGCACCTCGGTGTGCTCCGAGGTGCGAACCCGAGAGCGCTCCGAGGTGCCCACGAAGTCGAAAGTCGGGTTAATTGCATTGTTTTCCCCGGGTGCGCTCCGAGGTGCGCAACATCGGCGCGCACCAAGGAGGGCTCCGAAGTGTGCTCCAAGGTGCGCACGATGGCGTGCACCTCTGGTGCGCACGATTCGGAGCTCGGTTTGACCGGGGTGCGCACACCTTGGCTGGGTTGCGCACCTTTTGTGCGCTCCAAGGTGCGCACGAAGTCGGAGCTCGGTTTGCCCCGGGTGCGCACCTTCGCCAGGGTGCGCACCTTGATGCGCACGCCTTGGCTGGGCTGCGCACCTTGGTGGGCGCCATGGTGCGCACCTTTCGTGCGCTCCAAGGTGCGCACGAAGTCGGAGCTCGGTTTGCCCCGGGTGCGCACCTTGGTGGGCGCCATGGTGCACTCCGAGGTGCCCAAGATTGGTGCGCACCAAGGAGCGCTCCGAAGTGCGCTCCAAGGTGCGCGCGAAGTCGAAAGTTGGGTTAATTGTCCGGTTTGCCTCGGGTGCGCACCTTGCGTGCACCTTCGCCAGGGTGGGCGCCTTGGTGCGCACACCTTGGCTGGGCTGCGCACACCTTGGCACCCGCGTTTCCTTCATTTTAAATTTTTTTTTTTTACAATCTCTCAAGTGGGAAATTCTATAATCTCAACTTTTTTTGCCTTTTCAGGAAACTTTTGAATGGAGCGCATCATTGGTGCGCTCCGAAGTGTGCTCCAAAGCTCTCTCCAGCTGCGTGCACCTGCCCCGGCCGCGCACCCGGCCCCGCCCAGCTTCGCTCACCTGTCCCGGGCGTCTGGTGCGGAACCTTAGAGTAAGAAACATCACCGTGCACCTTGGCCAACGTGCGCGACTCGACCGAGCGCGCACTGGCCGAGGTGCACACCGATTTCACCTGGGTGCGCGCGCAGCACCTCGGGCGCACCGGGGTGCGCGCACAACGCCCGGGTTGCACCGTGGCCTGTGTGCTCGGGGCGCCTCGGGTGCGCGCTCGGTGTCGCCCCCGCGCGCGCGGTAGTGCGGGCAGCGCACCCCGGCCCGGCCCGGCCCCGACGAGAACGCAAACGGGCAAAAGGTTTATTCAAATAGCATTGCGACGCCCGGCGAAAAACTAAAAAAGGGTGCAACACCGGGACTTCCCGGGAGGTCACCCATCCCAGTACTACTCCGGCCCAAGCGCGCTTAACTGCGGAGTTCTGATGGGATCCGGTGCACTAACGCTGGTATGATCGCACCCGTTATGAGCTTGTCGCAGTGTGTACTTAGCAAACCGCGACCCACGTGCGAATCCACCCCGGCCACCCACCCCCGTCGAGGTGCACACCCTCCCTCGCGAAGTGCGCCCCGTTCGCCAAGTGTGAGCCCTGCCCGGGTGCGCGCACCTTGCTAGGGCGTCGGGTGTGCACCCGGCCCGGCCTACGTGCGTGCACCTGGAGGGGGCGTCGTGTGCGTGCAGTGTCCCGTCTGCAACGCGGTGCCCACACACCACCTCGGGCGCAACGACCTGCGCTCACATGTGGGCCGAGTGCACCTTGGTGCATGTTCGGGGCGCCTCGGGTGCACGCTCGATCTTGCCCCGGTGCACCAAGGCGCTCGGTTTGCCCCGGGTGCGCACTTGGTGCAAGGTGGGCACCCAAAATAGGGATCAAGCACCAAAACACAAGTTTCGGGATGCAAAATGGGACCCAAGGACCACAAATGCGTTCCAAGACCCATGATGGGTCCACGAGAACAAAAATGTGTTCCGAGACTTAATAAACAAATATTGGGTTTTAGGAGAAGAAACATGCTCTGATGCCCAAAACGAGAATCGACCCCGAAAAGGCCACAGGCCAAAAGTGGGATGCGAGACAAAAAAAAATGGGACCCGAGGACCAAAATTGGGTTCCCAGGTCGAAGACAGGGCAACCGGACAAGAAACGACCTCTAAGGCTCGAAATGAGTCCCGACGACTAAAACTTGACAAGAAGCACCCATCAGGCACCCAACTCGACACCCATGGGATGCCGACCCACCCGGGCTTCCACCTAGCACACCTTGGCACCCACCCACCCTCGCACCCAACCTCGCACCCAACTTAGCACCTTTGAACCCACATTGGCACTCACCCTGACCCTGGCACCTTGGAACCCACATTGGCACTCACCTTGACCCTGGCACCCACCTTTGCACTCACCTTGGGACCCACCCTGGCTCCCACCTCGGCACCCACCCAGACACCCACCTTGGTTCCTTGGCACCCACCTTGGATCCTTGGCACCCACCCCGACACCCACCTTGGCACGCAACTTGGCTACTTGCCACCCACCTTGGCTCCTTGACGCCCACCCCGACAACCACCCCGTGACCTACCCTGGCTAGGGTTGGTGCACACCCACCCTGGTGCCCACCTTGGCACCCACCCTATGACCCACCTTGGCACGCACCTTAGTACCCACCCCGTTACCCACCCTAGGACCCACCCCGTGACCCACCTTGGCCAGGGTGGGTGCACCCACCCTGGTGCCCACCTTGGCACCCACCCATCCTAGCACCCAGCCTGTGACCGGGCTTGGAACCCAACCTTGCACCCGCACCCGTCTTGGCCAGTGTGGGTGCGCACCCATCCTGGCACCCACGTTGTGACACACCCTTTAACCCACGCACCCTAGCACCCACGTTGGCACCCACCTTGGAACCCAACCTAGCAACTTGGCACCCACCCCGTGACCCACCTTGGCATCCACCATAGCAGTCGCCGACTTGGCACCCACCTCGGCACCCACCTTGACACTTGTGGACCCACCTTGCCACTCACCCTAGCATCGACCCATCCTAGCACCCACCCTGGCACCTTTGCACCCTAGCACTCACCCATCCTAGCACCTAACCTGTGACCCACCTTGACACTCACCCTCGCACCCACCTTGGAACCCAACCTAGCACCCACCCACCCTGACACCAACCCTAGCACCTACCCACCCTTGCACCCACCCTGTGACCCATCTTGGCACCCACCCATCCTACCACTCAACCTATCACCCACCTTCTCACCCACCTTGGCATCCACCTTAGCACCCACCCACACTGGCACCTTGGCACCCACCTCGGGCAAGGTGGGTGCACACCCACCCTGGCACCCAATTTAGAACCCACCGAGCATGTTACCCACCTTGGCACCCACATTGCAGCCCACCCTAGTACCCACCCTATGACCCACATTGGCATCCACACCCTAGCACCCAGGCACCTCGACACCCGCCTTGACACCCACCCTAGCACTGAACCTGTGACCCACCTTGGAACTCACCCTAGAACCCACCCACCCTGTGAACCACCTTGGCATCCACCTTAGCACCCACCCACCTTGGCACCCACTCTAGCACTCACCCATCCTAACACCCAACTTGTTACCCACCTTGGCACCCGCCCTCGCGTCCACCTTGAAACCCACCCTAGCACCCACCCACGCAGGAGCCCACCTTGGCACCCAACCTAACACCCACGCATCCTGGCACCCAACTTGTGACCCACCTTGGAACCCACCCTAGTACCCACCTTTGAACCCACTATATCACCAACCCACCTTGGCACCCACCCTATGACCCTCTTTGGAATCCACCCTAGCACGCACCCACCCTGGCACCCACCATGGAGCGCACCCTAGCACCCACCCACCTCGGCACGCACCTCAACACCCACCTTGGTGTGCGCACTGCGCCAACCTCTCAAAGACCCTATGTGGTGCGCTCCAAAGTGTACACCTTTGGTGCGCTCCAAGGTGCGCACCTTTGGTGCACACCGAGGTGCACACCAAAGTGTGCACCGAGGTGAGCACCAAAGTGCACTCCAGGGTGCACACCAAGGCGTGCACCTTTGGTGCGGTCAATGCAAACGAATTCGGAAGTTGGGGTCGATGTCCTAATCGCTGCTGCAGACTACACGTATGAGAATCGGACAAATAGCTTTATATAGGGGAGGTGTTGCGTTTGATGGGTCGACTCCCCTGGTTGTGTGCACTGCACCAACTTCAAAGACCCTGTCTTGTTTAAGAAGTCAAAAGTTGGGGTGGATGTCCTAATCATTGCTGCAGTCTACGCATGTATGAGAATCAGACAAATAGCTTATATAGGGGAGGTGTTGCATTCGGTGGGTTGACTCCCCTGGTTGTGCGCACTGCGCCAACCTCAAAGACCCCGCATAGCAGAAGAAGTCGGAAGTCGGATTTTGGTGAGCACCAAGGCGTGCACCTTTGGTGCGGTCAACGCAGACGAATTCAGAAGTTGGGGTGGATGTCCTAATCGTTGTTGCAGGCTACACATGTATGAGAATCAGACAAATAGCTTATATAGGGGAGGTGTTGGGTTTGATGGGTCAACTCCCTTGGTTGTGCGCATTACGCCAACCTCAAAGACCTTGTTTTCGTTAAGAAGTCAAAAGTTGGGGTCAATGTCCTAATGGCTCCTGCAGGCTACACATGTATGAGAATCGGACAAATAGCTTATATAGGGGAGGTGTTGGGTTTGATGGGTCGACTCCCCTGGTTGTGCGCATTACGTCAACCTCAAAGACCTTGTTTTCGTTAAGAAGTCAAAAGTTGGGGTCGATGTCCTAATTGCTCCTGTAGACTACACATGTATGAGAATCAGACAAATAGCTTATATAGGGGAGGTGTTGGGTTTGATGGGTTGACTCCCCTAGTTGTTCGCATTACACCAACCTCAAAGACCTTGTTTTCGTTTAGAAGCCGAAAGTTGGGGTCGATGTCCTAATTGCTCCTGCAGGCTACGCATGTATGAGAATCAGACAAATAGCTTATATAGGGGAGGTGTTGGGTTTGATGGGTCGACTCCCCTGGTTGTGTGCATTGCGCCAACCTCAAAGACCCTGCATTGCGGATGAAGTCGAAAGTCAGAGTTTGGTGTGCTACAAGGTGTGGTCGAAGGTGCTCACCTAGGTGTGCACCTTTGGAGCACAGGAAAAGTGCCCTCCAAAAGTGCGCACCTTTGGAGTGCACAAAAGTGCCCTCCAAAAGTGCGCACCTTTGGAGCGCAGAAAAGTGCCCTCCAAAAAGTGCCCTCCAAAAGTGCGCACCTTTGGAGCGCAGAAAAGTGCCCTCCAAAAGTGCGCACCTTTGGAGCGCAGAAAAGTGCCCTCCAAAAAGTGCCCTCCAAAAGTGCGCACCTTTGGAGCGCAGAAAAGTGCCCTCCAAAAGTGCGCACCTTTGGAGCGCAGAAAAGTGCCCTCCAAAAAGTGCCCTCCAAAAGTGCGCACCTTTGGAGCGCAGAAAAGTGCCCTCCAAAAAGTGCCCTCCAAAAGTGCGCACCTTTGGAGCGCAGAAAAGTGCCCTCCAAAAAGTGCCCTCCAAAAGTGCGCACCTTTGGAGCGCAGAAAAGTGCCCTCCAAAAAGTGCCCTCCAAAAGTGCGCACCTTTGGAGCGCAGAAAAGTGCCCTCCAAAAAGTGCCCTCCAAAAGTGCGCACCTTTGGAGCGCAGAAAAGTGCCCTCCAAAAGTGCGCACCTTTGGAGCGCACAAAAGTGCCCTCCAAAAGTGCGCACTTTTGGTGCGCACCAAGGCGCTGGTTCGGTCGTTGCAGGCGAGTTCGGAAGTTGGGGTCGATGTCCTGAGCGGAGGTGCAAACTACACAGGTGTCGGAATCGGACAAATAGCTTATATAGGGGAGGTGTATGCTTCGATGGGTCGACTCCCCAGGTTGAGCGCACCGCGCCAACCTCAAAGACCCTACGGTATGGATGAAGTCGGAAGTTGGGTCCGATGACCAATTCGATTAGTAGGTATGCTCATGAGGTCGGAATTTGGGTCCGATGACCTGCCATGTGCAGGAAGGCGAATGTTGACACTGTGCGTTGCAAGGTGCACACCAAGGCGCTGGTGCGGTCTTTTTAGTCGAGTTCGGAAGTTGGGGTCGATGTCCTGATCGGAGGTGCAAGCTACACAGGTGTGGGAATCGGACAAATAGCTTATATAGGGGAGGTGTATGCTTCGTTGGGTCGACTCCCCGGGTTGAGCGCACCGCGCCAACCTCAAAGACCCTACGGTATGGATGAAGTCGGAAGTTGGGTCCGATGACCGATTCGATATGTAGGCATACTCGCGAGGTCGGAATTTGGGTCCGATGACCTGCCACGTGCAGGAAGGCGAATGTTGGCACTGTGCGTTGCAAGGTGCGCACCAAGGCGCTGGTTCGGTCGTTGGAGGCGAGTTCGGAAGTTGGGGTCGATGTCTTGATCGGAGGTGCAAACTACACAGGTGTGGGAATCGGACAAATAGCTTATATAGGGGAGGTGTATGCTTCGTTGGGTCGACTCCCCGGGTTGAGCGCACCGCGCCAACCTCAAAGACCCTACGGTATGGATGAAGTCGGAAGTTGGGTCCGATGACCGATTCGATATGTAGGCATACTCGCGAGGTCGGAATTTGGGTCCGATGACCTGCCATGTGCAGGAAGGCGAATGTTGGGACTGTGCGTCGCAAGGTGCGCACCAAGGCGCTGGTGCCGTCGTTGCAGTCGAGTTCGGAAGTTGGGGTCGATGTCCTGGTCAGAGGTGCAAACTACACAGGTGTGGGAATCGGACAAATAGCTTATATAGGGGAGGTGTATGCTTCGATGGGTCGACTCCCTGGGTTGAGCGCACCGCGCCAACCTCAAAGACCCTACAGTATGGATGAAGTCGGAAGTTGGGTCCGATGACCGATTCGATACGTAGGCATATTGGCGAGGTCTGAATTTGTGTCCGATGACCTGCCATGCGCAGGAAGGCGGAATTTGGGTCCGATGACCGAGTTGATGGCGTGCCATGCGCAGAAAGGCGGAATTTGGGTCCGATGACCGAGTTGATGTTGATGGCCCGCCATGCACAGGAAGGCGGAATTTGGGTCCGATGACCGATTTGAAGGCGTGCCATACGCAAAAAGGCGGAGTTTGGGTCCGATGACCGAGTTGATATTGATGGCCCGCCATGCGCAGGAAGGCGGAATTTGGGTCCGATGACCTGACATACGCATGGAGTCCGACTCGGGGGCCGATGTTCGATTCGATGACTTGCATTGTGGGTAAAGTCGGAAGTTGTGGTCTTTGACCCGATTCGATGACCAGACTTCGGCTGCTTGAGAATCGGACAAATAACTTATATAGGGGAGGTAGTGTTCTCGAGCATCCTCCCCCCGTGCCCGTTTATGTCGATTGATGCTGGTGCTCGACTGGTTGGAGCGCTCGGATGCAAAAATCTTGCACCAGGATTTATCGATTGTGATGGACACGGCAAGTCTCCTGATTGCTATGCAGGAGCTCATCGTGAATCTCTATGCGGCCTTGGTATGGACTCGACCTGCGGAATGGTTCGGCAATGGTAGTCGCTCCAACACGTCCTTGCAATGGCCACAGAGGTGATTCGACTAGAGCTCCAGTCTAGCTTTTGGGTTGCTTGGCGGACTGGTATAGCCGCGATCGAGTTCCGGCCATGAACGTTTTAGATAGCTCTTGGGCTTTCTGGGACGGAAGTCGGAAGTTTGGGCTGTTGTCCGATTTGATGACCATTCTTCGGATGTGTGAGAATCGGACAAATAACTTATATAGGGGACTGTGTTGTCTCACGCAGCCCCCTCCGTGCCCCTCTATCTCGACCGATGTTGGTGCTTGAAAGGGTTGGGATCGCTCGGATTTATAAACGTGCACCACCATTTGTCGAGTGTGAGGGACGCGGCAGGTCTCCTAAATGCTATGCGGGCGCTCTCTGAGAATCTCTATCCGGCCTCGACACAGACTAGTCTTGCTGAATGGTTTGGCACTGGTAGTCGATCCAACACGTCGTTGTTGTGGCCGCCTAGGCGATTCGATTCGAGCCCCCGTCTAGCTTTTGGGTTGCTTGGCGGATTTTGCCCTATCCGCAAGTGAGCTCGGTCCCTAAACGTTCGAGAAACCCGATTGCTATGCGCCGACTCTCTTTCTTGCGAGCCTCCATCTAGCTTTTGGGTCTCTACGGAACGGAAGTCGGAATCTGGGACCGTTGTTTGATTCGACGAGGCAGACTACGGTTGTGCGAGAATCGGACAAATAACTTATATAGGGGAGGTGTTGACTGGAGCATTCTCCCCCGTGCCCCTCTAACTCGACCAATGCTGGCGCTCGAACGGTGGTAGCGCTCGGATTTTCATTGAGCGCCAGCATTGGTCGATTTAGAGGGGCATGCGAGATTCCCGAATGCTATGCGAGGGCTCTAACGGAAATGTCTATTGGTTTCGGTATGGATGCAATTGCGAGTGGTTCGGCAAAGGTAGTCGTTCCGATGCGTCCATGTCGTGGCCAAATCGATAATTCGATTTGAGCCCTCGTATAGCATTTGGGTCTCTCGATGTGATTCCGCATTCCAGTCCCTTTGGGCACTGCTTGAGCCGCATCCCAGGGGGTTCCCTTCCCAATAATCTGCCTCGCAACCCGATTGCTATGCGGTGAGGCTCCTCGGCCGCCTCGGAACTATCTGTGTATCAGACGCATCGCGGGATAAGGGGTTGGCAACGGTAGTCGCCCCAAGCGCGTCCGATGCTTGGACCATTCCGAGGCGGCCCTGAAGCCTCTTCCGTCTAGCCGTTGGGTCCTTCTCGCCGCATCCCTCGCCTCGCACCCCGATTGCTATGCGGTGAGGCTCCTCGGCCGCCTCGGAACTATCTGTGTATCGGACGCGTCGCGGGATAAGGGGTTGTCACTGGTAGTCGCCCCAAGCGCGTCCGATGCTTGGACCATTCCGAGGCGGCCCTGAAGCCTCTTCCGTCTAGCCGTTGGGTCCTTCTCGCCGCATCCCTCGCCTCGCACCCCGATTGCTATGCGGTGAGGCTCCTCGGCCGCCTCGGAACTATCTGTGTATCGGACGCGTCGCGGGATAAGGGGTTGTCATTGGTAGTCGCCCCAAGCGCGTCCGATGCTTGGACCATTCCGAGGCGGCCCTGAAGCCTCTTCCGTCTAGCCGTTGGGTCCTTCTCGCCGCATCCCTCGCCTCGCACCCCGATTGCTATGCGGTGAGGCTCCTCGGCCGCCTCGGAACTATCTGTGTATCGGACGCGTCGCGGGATAAGGGGTTGTCACTGGTAGTCGCCCCAAGCGCGTCCGATGCTTGGACCATTCCGAGGCGGCCCTGAAGCCTCTTCCGTCTAGCCGTTGGGTCCTTCTCGCCGCATCCCTCGCCTCGCACCCCGATTGCTATGCGGTGAGGCTCCTCGGCCGCCTCGGAACTATCTGTGTATCGGACGCGTCGCGGGATAAGGGGTTGTCATTGGTAGTCGCCCCAAGCGCGTCCGATGCTTGGACCATTCCGAGGCGGCCCTGAAGCCTCTTCCGTCTAGCCGTTGGGTCCTTCTCGCCGCATCCCTCGCCTCGCACCCCGATTGCTATGCGGTGAGGCTCCTCGGCCGCCTTGGAACTATCTGTGTATCGGACGCGTCGCGGGATAAGGGGTTGTCACTGGTAGTCGCCCCAAGCGCGTCCGATGCTTAGACCATTCCGAGGCGGACCCGAAGCCTCTTCCGTCTAGCCGTTGGGTCCTTCTCGCCGCATCCTTCGCCTCGCACCCCGATTGCTATGCGGTGAGGCTCCTCGGCCGCCTCGAAACTATCTGTGTATCGGACGCGTCGCGGGATAAGGGGTTGTCACTGGTAGTCGCCCCAAGCGCGTCCGATGCTTGGACCATTCCGAGGCGGACCCGAAGCCTCTTCCGTCTAGCCGTTGGGTCCTTCTCGCCGCATCCCTCGCCTCGCACCCCGATTGCTATGCGGTGAGGCTCCTCGGCCGCCTTGGAACTATCTGTGTATTGGACGCGTCGCGGGATAAGGGGTTGTCACTGGTAGTCGCCCCAAGCGCGTCCGATGCTTGGACCATTCCGAGGCGGACCCGAAGCCTCTTCCGTCTAGCCGTTGGGTCCTTCTCGCCGCATCCCTCGCCTCGCACCCCGATTGCTATGCGGTGAGGCTCCTCGGCCGCCTTGGAACTATCTGTGTATCGGACGCGTCGCGGGATAAGGGGTTGTCACTGGTAGTCGCCCCAAGCGCGTCCGATGCTTGGACCATTCCGAGGCGGACCCGAAGCCTCTTCCGTCTAGCCGTTGGGTCCTTCTCGCCGCATCCCTCGCCTCGCACCCCGATTGCTATGCGGTGAGGCTCCTCGGCCGCCTTGGAACTATCTGTGTATCGGACGCGTCGCGGGATAAGGGGTTGTCACTGGTAGTCGCCCCAAGCGCGTCCGATGCTTGGACCATTCCGAGGCGGCCCCGAAGCCTCTTCCGTGTAGCCGTTGGGTCCTTCTCGCCGCATCCCTCGCCTCGCACCCCGATTGCTATGCGGTGAGGCTCCTCGGCCGCCTTGGAACTATCTGTGTATCGGACGCGTCGCGGGATAAGGGGTTGTCACTGGTAGTCGCCCCAAGCGCGTCCGATGCTTGGACCATTCCGAGGCGGCCCCGAAGCCTCTTCCGTGTAGCCGTTGGGTCCTTCTCGCCGCATCCCTCGCCTCGCACCCCGATTGCTATGCGGTGAGGCTCCTCGGCCGCCTTGGAACTATCTGTGTATCGGACGCGTCGCGGGATAAGGGGTTGTCACTGGTAGTCGCCCCAAGCGCGTCCGATGCTTGGACCATTCCGAGGCGGACCTGAAGCCTCTTCCCTCTAGCCGTTGGGGCTTTCTCGCCGCATCCCTTGCCTCGCACCCCGATTGCTATGCTGTGAGGCTCCTCGGCCGCCTTGGAACTATCTGTGTATCGGACGCATCGCGGGATAAGGGGTTGGCAGTGGTAGTCGCCCCAAGCGCATCCGATGCTTGGACCATTCCGAGGCGGCCCTGCAGCCTCTTCCGTCTAGCCGTTGGGGCCATCTCGCCGCATCCCCCACCTCGCACCACGATTGCTATGCGGTGAGGCTCCTTGGCCGCCTCGGAACTATCTGTGTATCGGACGCATCGCGGGATAAGGGGTTGTCACTGGTAGTCGCCCCAAGCGCGTCCGATGCTTGGACTATTCCGAGGCGGCCCTGCAGCCTCTTCCGTCTAGCCGTTGGGGCCATCTCGCTGCATCCCCCACCTCCTCGGCCGCCTCGGAACTATCTGTGTATCGGACGCATCGCGGGATAAGGGGTTGGCAGTGGTAGTCGCCCCAAGCGCGTCCGATGCTTGGACTATTCCGAGGCAGCCCTGCAGCCTCTTCCGTCTAGCCTTTGGGGCCATCTCGCCGCATCCCTCGCCTCGCACCCCGATTGCTATGCGGTGAGGCTCCTCGGCCGCCTGGGAACTATCTTCGTATCGGACGCATCGCGGGATAAGGGGTTGTCACTTGTAGTCGCCCCAAGCGCGTCCGATGCTTGGACTATTCCGAGGCGGCCCTGTGGCCTCTTCCGTCTAGCCGTTGGGGCCATCTCGCCGCATCCCCCACCTCGCACCCCGATTGCTATGCGGTGAGGCTCTTCGGCCGCCTTGGAACTATCTTCGTATCGGACGCATTGCGGGATAAGGGGTTGTCACTGGTAGTGGCCCCAAGCGCGTCCGATGCTTGGACTATTCCGAGGCGGCCCTGCAGCCTCTTCCGTCTAGCCGTTGGGGCCATCTCGCCGCATCCCCCACCTCGCACCCCGATTGCTATGCGGTGAGGCTCCTCGGCCGCCTTGGAACTATCTTCGTATCGGACGCATCGCGGGATAAGGGGTTGTCACTGGTAGTCGCCCCAAGCGCGTCCGATGCTTGGACTATTCCGACGCGGCCCTGTGGCCTCTTCCGTCTAGCCGTTGGGGCCATCTCGCCGCATCCCCCACCTCGCACCCCGATTGCTATGCGGTGAGGCTCCTCGGCCGCCTTGGAACCATCTTCGTATCGGACGCATCGCGGGATAGGGGGCTGTCACTGGTAGTCGCCCCAAGCGTGTCCGATGCTTGGACCATTCCTAGGCGGCCCTGAAGCCTCTTCCGTCTAGCCGTTGGGGCCTTCCCGCCCCATCCCTCGCCTCGCACCCCCGATTGCTATGCGGTGAGGCTCCTCGGCCGCCTTGGAACCATCTGTGTATCGGACGCATCGCGGGATAAGGGGTTGGCACTGGCAGTCGCCCCAAGCGCGTCCGATGCTTGGACCATTCCGAGGTGGCCCTGAAGCCTCTTCCGTCTAGCCGTTGGGGCCTTCCCGCCCCATCCCTCGCCTCGCACCCCGATTGATATGCGGTGAGGCTCCTCGGCCGCCTTGGAACTATCTGTGTATCGGACGCATCGCGGGATAAGGGGTTGGCACTGGTAGTCGTCCCAATCGCATCCGATGCTTGGACCATTCCGAGGCGGCCCTGCAGCCTCTTCCGTTTAGCCGTCGGGGCCTTCCCGCCGCATCCCTCGCCTCGCATCCCGATTCCTATGCGGTGAGTCTTCTCGGCCGCCGCGGAACTATACCTGTTATTGCTACTGCATCCTTCGGCTGGTAACCTCCTCTGCCGCCTTGGAACGTTCTCTTTGTCGGACGCGTCGCGGGATAAGGGGTTGGCACTGGTAGTCGCCCCAAGCGCGCCCGATGCATAGACCGCTCCGAGTCGACCTTGCTTTCAGCCTCTCACATGCATAGACCTCTCTGAGTCGACCCTGCAGCCTCTCACGTTTAGCCTTTGGAATCTCGCCTCACAACATGATTGCTATCCTTGATGCATCCCTTGCCTCGAGCCCTGATTGCTTTCTTGGCTGCATCCCTCCTCTCCTCACAGCCCGGTTGTCATCACTGCTTCATCCGTCGCTTCATGCATTCTGGCTGCTGGGCCCTTCCCACCGCACACCTCGATTGCTATCTCTTCTGCATCACACACCCCGATTGCTATCTCTGCTACATCCCTCGGCTCTCACTTCTGCATCCTTCGCCTCACACCTCGATTGCTATCAATGCTGCATCCGTAACCTCACACCCCGATTGCTATGCGGGGAGGCTCCTTGGCCGCCTTGGAAATTTCTGTGTGTCGGACGCACCGCGGGATAAGGGGTTGGCACTGGTAGTCGCCCCAAGTGCGCCCGATTCTTAGACCGCTTCGAGGTGACCTCGTAGCCTCTTTCGTCCAGGCTTCCTGCCTTCAACGCCCTTTTTACACCTCGATTGCTATGCGCGGGCTCGTTGGCGTCTATCACCTCTCTGCGAAGAGTGGCACGATGATTGTTGGGGTAAATCGTAGCAGTCCGATCTCTGGCCTTGGGCCATTGTGAGGGCTGATCGATTTCCTGTGCGCATCTCGTGTTCGCCCAGTAACAGACTCGACGACTTGTAATCGGTCTTGTTCCCGATTGTTCCTGGAGGTAGTCTTCGGAACTCTTGGATTTGACCTGTCACTCGAACTGTCCTCTTCCGAGGATGCTTGTGTGTGTGTGCTTGTGCCATTTCCTTGGCGGTATTAACGAGATATTAAAGAGCGGAGTGAGCGCCTCGCCCAGCTATGTTTGGGGCTCTCACTCCCTTACCCGGTGTGCGACCGCTTTGCACGTAGGTTGCGGAGCATCGCGACTCTTTCGATGTTTGGCGGTTGTCTTCCGGTGATGCGTTGGTCCCGAAGTGCACGTTACTAGCATTTCTGCCATTGTTCTCGATCTTTGGCACGTTCCTTCGTTGCAATTGGATATATATCTCCGTTTATACGCGCAGGCTTCTCCCGCCTATTCAGCGCTGTCCCACTCTCAGCACTCTCGTGGTCTCCTTGGCTTCTCTCTCCCGTGAGCGAGCTCTCTTCTCGAGTCTTTTCCATGTCCCATGGAGGTTGCCTTGCGAAATTCGGGCACACAAACGTGACCGGATAAGAGCGGAATTGCCTATGAGGAGAAGCTCACCTTAGGGAGCAGCAATGCCGAGTGTTTCGACAGAGGGTAGAGGGGGCGTTGTTTGGGCGGTTGCACAAAAGAGTGCTACGTTTGCACT
>NW_026729537.1:7500-22500 GCF_030272615.1 Cryptomeria japonica | reverse complement strand
GTCGGAAGTAGGGTTAATTGCCCGGGTGCGCACCTTTGCCAGGGTGGGCACCTTACCTGGGCTGCGCACCAGGGCGGGCTCAAGATGGCACGCGCGTTCCGTTTTTTTCACTATCTTTCAAAACGGAAATTTTAAAATCTCCTTTTTTTTTTGCCTTTTCTGGAAATTAGTGAAGGCAGCGCATCAAAGGTGCGCACCTCGCTGCCCACCTTGGTGTGCTCTGAGGTGCGCACCCGGGAGCGCTACGAAGTGTGCTCCAAGGTGCGGCGTGCACGTTGTCGGAGCCCGGTTTGCCCCGGGTGCGCACCTCGCCTGCACCTTGGCCGGGGTGGGCACCTTGGCTGGGTTTGCCCAGGGTGCGCTCCGAAGCGGGGTTACTGGAGCGCCCCCTCTTTTTTTGTCAGAGCGTTTGGTGGGGTTTCTCGCATTGGCTCTTCCCAGGCCCGGTTGTTGGGTGCGCTCCCACCCTGGCGCGCGCGAAGTTGGAAGTTGGGTTAATTGCCCGGGCGCGCACCTTCGCCAGGGTGGGCACCTTGGTGCGCACACCTTGGCTGGGCTGCGCACCAGGGCGGGCTCAAGATGGCACCAGCATTCCCTTTTTCTCACTATCTTTCAAAACGGAAATTTTAAAATCTCGTTTTTTTTTTGCCTTTTATGGAAATTAGTGAAGGCATCGCATCAAAGGTGCGCACCTCGCTGCCCACCTTGGTGTGCTCCGAGGTGCCCACCACGGTGCGCAACGCCGGTGCGAACCCGGGAGCGCCCCGATGTGTGCTCCAAGGTGCGGCGTGCACGAAGTCGGACCCCGGTTTGCCCCGGGTGCGCACCTCGCGTGCACCTTGGTGCGCACACCTTGGCTGGGTTGCGCGGCCTGGTGGGCACCATGGTGCGCACCAAGGAGCGCTCCGAAGTGTGCTCCAAGGTGCGGCGTGCACGAAGTCGGAGCCCGGTTTGCCCCGGGTACGCACCTCGCGTGCACCTTCGCCGGGGTGGGCACCTCGGCTGGGTTGCGCGCCCTGGTGCGCACCAAGGAGCGCTCCGAAGTGTGCTCCAAGGTGCGGCGTGCACGAAGTCGGAGCCCGGTTTGCCCCGGGTGCGCACCTTCGCCGCGGTGCGCACCATGGCGTGCACGAAGTCGGAGCCCGGTTTGCCCCGGGTGCGCACCTCGCGTGCACCTTCGGCGGGGTTGCGCGCCCTGGTGGGCACCATGGTGCGCACCAAGGAGCGCTCCGAAGTGTGCTCCAAGGTGCGGCGTGCACGAAGTCGGAGCCCGGTTTGCCCCGGGTGCGCACCTCGCGTGCACCTTCGGCGGGGTTGCGCGCCCTGGTGGGCACCATGGTGCGCACCAAGGAGCGCTCCGAAGTGTGCTCCAAGGTGCGGCGTGCACGAAGTCGGAGCCCGGTTTGCCCCGGGTGCGCACCTCGCGTGCACCTTCGCCGCGGTGGGCACCATGGCGTGCACGAAGTCGGAGCCCGGTTTGCCCCGGGTGCGCACCTCGCGTGCACCTTCGCCGGGGTGGGCACCTCGGCTGGGTTGCGCGCCCTGGTGCGCACCAAGGAGCGCTCCGAAGTGTGCTCCAAGGTGCGGCGTGCACGAAGTCGGAGCCCGGTTTGCCCCGGGTGCGCACCTCGCGTGCACCTTCGCCAGGGTGGGCACCTCGGTGCGCACACCTTCTCAATGTTTTCTTGCCTTTTCTGGAAATTGGTGAAGGCAGCGCATCAAAGGTGCGCACCTCGGTGTGCTCCGAGGTGCGAACCCGAGAGCGCTCCGAGGTGCCCACGAAGTCGAAAGTCGGGTTAATTGCATTGTTTTCCCCGGGTGCGCTCCGAGGTGCGCAACATCGGCGCGCACCAAGGAGGGCTCCGAAGTGTGCTCCAAGGTGCGCACGATGGCGTGCACCTCTGGTGCGCACGATTCGGAGCTCGGTTTGACCGGGGTGCGCACACCTTGGCTGGGTTGCGCACCTTTTGTGCGCTCCAAGGTGCGCACGAAGTCGGAGCTCGGTTTGCCCCGGGTGCGCACCTTCGCCAGGGTGCGCACCTTGATGCGCACGCCTTGGCTGGGCTGCGCACCTTGGTGGGCGCCATGGTGCGCACCTTTCGTGCGCTCCAAGGTGCGCACGAAGTCGGAGCTCGGTTTGCCCCGGGTGCGCACCTTGGTGGGCGCCATGGTGCACTCCGAGGTGCCCAAGATTGGTGCGCACCAAGGAGCGCTCCGAAGTGCGCTCCAAGGTGCGCGCGAAGTCGAAAGTTGGGTTAATTGTCCGGTTTGCCTCGGGTGCGCACCTTGCGTGCACCTTCGCCAGGGTGGGCGCCTTGGTGCGCACACCTTGGCTGGGCTGCGCACACCTTGGCACCCGCGTTTCCTTCATTTTAAATTTTTTTTTTTTACAATCTCTCAAGTGGGAAATTCTATAATCTCAACTTTTTTTGCCTTTTCAGGAAACTTTTGAATGGAGCGCATCATTGGTGCGCTCCGAAGTGTGCTCCAAAGCTCTCTCCAGCTGCGTGCACCTGCCCCGGCCGCGCACCCGGCCCCGCCCAGCTTCGCTCACCTGTCCCGGGCGTCTGGTGCGGAACCTTAGAGTAAGAAACATCACCGTGCACCTTGGCCAACGTGCGCGACTCGACCGAGCGCGCACTGGCCGAGGTGCACACCGATTTCACCTGGGTGCGCGCGCAGCACCTCGGGCGCACCGGGGTGCGCGCACAACGCCCGGGTTGCACCGTGGCCTGTGTGCTCGGGGTGCCTCGGGTGCGCGCTCGGTGTCGCCCCCGCGCGCGCGGTAGTGCGGGCAGCGCACCCCGGCCCGGCCCGGCCCCGACGAGAACGCAAACGGGCAAAAGGTTTATTCAAATAGCATTGCGACGCCCGGCGAAAAACTAAAAAAGGGTGCAACACCGGGACTTCCCGGGAGGTCACCCATCCCAGTACTACTCCGGCCCAAGCGCGCTTAACTGCGGAGTTCTGATGGGATCCGGTGCACTAATGCTGGTATGATCGCACCCGTTATGAGCTTGTCGCAGTGTGTACTTAGCAAACCGCGACCCACGTGCGAATCCACCCCGGCCACCCACCCCCGTCGAGGTGCACACCCTCCCTCGCGAAGTGCGCCCCGTTCGCCAAGTGTGAGCCCTGCCCGGGTGCGCGCACCTTGCTAGGGCGTCGGGTGTGCACCCGGCCCGGCCTACGTGCGTGCACCTGGAGGGGGCGTCGTGTGCGTGCAGTGTCCCGTCTGCAACGCGGTGCCCACACACCACCTCGGGCGCAACGACCTGCGCTCACATGTGGGCCGAGTGCACCTTGGTGCATGTTCGGGGCGCCTCGGGTGCACGCTCGATCTTGCCCCGGTGCACCAAGGCGCTCGGTTTGCCCCGGGTGCGCACTTGGTGCAAGGTGGGCACCCAAAATAGGGATCAAGCACCAAAACACAAGTTTCGGGATGCAAAATGGGACCCAAGGACCACAAATGCGTTCCAAGACCCATGATGGGTCCACGAGAACAAAAATGTGTTCCGAGACTTAATAAACAAATATTGGGTTTTAGGAGAAGAAACATGCTCTGATGCCCAAAACGAGAATCGACCCCGAAAAGGCCACAGGCCAAAAGTGGGATGCGAGACAAAAAAAAATGGGACCCGAGGACCAAAATTGGGTTCCCAGGTCGAAGACAGGGCAACCGGACAAGAAACGACCTCTAAGGCTCGAAATGAGTCCCGACGACTAAAACTTGACAAGAAGCACCCATCAGGCACCCAACTCGACACCCATGGGATGCCGACCCACCCGGGCTTCCACCTAGCACACCTTGGCACCCACCCACCCTCGCACCCAACCTCGCACCCAACTTAGCACCTTTGAACCCACATTGGCACTCACCCTGACCCTGGCACCTTGGAACCCACATTGGCACTCACCTTGACCCTGGCACCCACCTTTGCACTCACCTTGGGACCCACCCTGGCTCCCACCTCGGCACCCACCCAGACACCCACCTTGGTTCCTTGGCACCCACCTTGGATCCTTGGCACCCACCCCGACACCCACCTTGGCACGCAACTTGGCTACTTGCCACCCACCTTGGCTCCTTGACGCCCACCCCGACAACCACCCCGTGACCTACCCTGGCTAGGGTTGGTGCACACCCACCCTGGTGCCCACCTTGGCACCCACCCTATGACCCACCTTGGCACGCACCTTAGTACCCACCCCGTTACCCACCCTAGGACCCACCCCGTGACCCACCTTGGCCAGGGTGGGTGCACCCACCCTGGTGCCCACCTTGGCACCCACCCATCCTAGCACCCAGCCTGTGACCGGGCTTGGAACCCAACCTTGCACCCGCACCCGTCTTGGCCAGTGTGGGTGCGCACCCATCCTGGCACCCACGTTGTGACACACCCTTTAACCCACGCACCCTAGCACCCACGTTGGCACCCACCTTGGAACCCAACCTAGCAACTTGGCACCCACCCCGTGACCCACCTTGGCATCCACCATAGCAGTCGCCGACTTGGCACCCACCTCGGCACCCACCTTGACACTTGTGGACCCACCTTGCCACTCACCCTAGCATCGACCCATCCTAGCACCCACCCTGGCACCTTTGCACCCTAGCACTCACCCATCCTAGCACCTAACCTGTGACCCACCTTGACACTCACCCTCGCACCCACCTTGGAACCCAACCTAGCACCCACCCACCCTGACACCAACCCTAGCACCTACCCACCCTTGCACCCACCCTGTGACCCATCTTGGCACCCACCCATCCTACCACTCAACCTATCACCCACCTTCTCACCCACCTTGGCATCCACCTTAGCACCCACCCACACTGGCACCTTGGCACCCACCTCGGGCAAGGTGGGTGCACACCCACCCTGGCACCCAATTTAGAACCCACCGAGCATGTTACCCACCTTGGCACCCACATTGCAGCCCACCCTAGTACCCACCCTATGACCCACATTGGCATCCACACCCTAGCACCCAGGCACCTCGACACCCGCCTTGACACCCACCCTAGCACTGAACCTGTGACCCACCTTGGAACTCACCCTAGAACCCACCCACCCTGTGAACCACCTTGGCATCCACCTTAGCACCCACCCACCTTGGCACCCACTCTAGCACTCACCCATCCTAACACCCAACTTGTTACCCACCTTGGCACCCGCCCTCGCGTCCACCTTGAAACCCACCCTAGCACCCACCCACGCAGGAGCCCACCTTGGCACCCAACCTAACACCCACGCATCCTGGCACCCAACTTGTGACCCACCTTGGAACCCACCCTAGTACCCACCTTTGAACCCACTATATCACCAACCCACCTTGGCACCCACCCTATGACCCTCTTTGGAATCCACCCTAGCACGCACCCACCCTGGCACCCACCATGGAGCGCACCCTAGCACCCACCCACCTCGGCACGCACCTCAACACCCACCTTGGTGTGCGCACTGCGCCAACCTCTCAAAGACCCTATGTGGTGCGCTCCAAAGTGTACACCTTTGGTGCGCTCCAAGGTGCGCACCTTTGGTGCACACCGAGGTGCACACCAAAGTGTGCACCGAGGTGAGCACCAAAGTGCACTCCAGGGTGCACACCAAGGCGTGCACCTTTGGTGCGGTCAATGCAAACGAATTCGGAAGTTGGGGTCGATGTCCTAATCGCTGCTGCAGACTACACGTATGAGAATCGGACAAATAGCTTTATATAGGGGAGGTGTTGCGTTTGATGGGTCGACTCCCCTGGTTGTGTGCACTGCACCAACTTCAAAGACCCTGTCTTGTTTAAGAAGTCAAAAGTTGGGGTGGATGTCCTAATCATTGCTGCAGTCTACGCATGTATGAGAATCAGACAAATAGCTTATATAGGGGAGGTGTTGCATTCGGTGGGTTGACTCCCCTGGTTGTGCGCACTGCGCCAACCTCAAAGACCCCGCATAGCAGAAGAAGTCGGAAGTCGGATTTTGGTGAGCACCAAGGCGTGCACCTTTGGTGCGGTCAACGCAGACGAATTCAGAAGTTGGGGTGGATGTCCTAATCGTTGTTGCAGGCTACACATGTATGAGAATCAGACAAATAGCTTATATAGGGGAGGTGTTGGGTTTGATGGGTCAACTCCCTTGGTTGTGCGCATTACGCCAACCTCAAAGACCTTGTTTTCGTTAAGAAGTCAAAAGTTGGGGTCAATGTCCTAATGGCTCCTGCAGGCTACACATGTATGAGAATCGGACAAATAGCTTATATAGGGGAGGTGTTGGGTTTGATGGGTCGACTCCCCTGGTTGTGCGCATTACGTCAACCTCAAAGACCTTGTTTTCGTTAAGAAGTCAAAAGTTGGGGTCGATGTCCTAATTGCTCCTGTAGACTACACATGTATGAGAATCAGACAAATAGCTTATATAGGGGAGGTGTTGGGTTTGATGGGTTGACTCCCCTAGTTGTTCGCATTACACCAACCTCAAAGACCTTGTTTTCGTTTAGAAGCCGAAAGTTGGGGTCGATGTCCTAATTGCTCCTGCAGGCTACGCATGTATGAGAATCAGACAAATAGCTTATATAGGGGAGGTGTTGGGTTTGATGGGTCGACTCCCCTGGTTGTGCGCATTGCGCCAACCTCAAAGACCCTGCATTGCGGATGAAGTCGAAAGTCAGAGTTTGGTGTGCTACAAGGTGTGGTCGAAGGTGCTCACCTAGGTGTGCACCTTTGGAGCACAGGAAAAGTGCCCTCCAAAAGTGCGCACCTTTGGAGTGCACAAAAGTGCCCTCCAAAAGTGCGCACCTTTGGAGCGCAGAAAAGTGCCCTCCAAAAAGTGCCCTCCAAAAGTGCGCACCTTTGGAGCGCAGAAAAGTGCCCTCCAAAAGTGCGCACCTTTGGAGCGCAGAAAAGTGCCCTCCAAAAAGTGCCCTCCAAAAGTGCGCACCTTTGGAGCGCAGAAAAGTGCCCTCCAAAAGTGCGCACCTTTGGAGCGCAGAAAAGTGCCCTCCAAAAAGTGCCCTCCAAAAGTGCGCACCTTTGGAGCGCAGAAAAGTGCCCTCCAAAAAGTGCCCTCCAAAAGTGCGCACCTTTGGAGCGCAGAAAAGTGCCCTCCAAAAAGTGCCCTCCAAAAGTGCGCACCTTTGGAGCGCAGAAAAGTGCCCTCCAAAAAGTGCCCTCCAAAAGTGCGCACCTTTGGAGCGCAGAAAAGTGCCCTCCAAAAAGTGCCCTCCAAAAGTGCGCACCTTTGGAGCGCAGAAAAGTGCCCTCCAAAAGTGCGCACCTTTGGAGCGCACAAAAGTGCCCTCCAAAAGTGCGCACTTTTGGTGCGCACCAAGGCGCTGGTTCGGTCGTTGCAGGCGAGTTCGGAAGTTGGGGTCGATGTCCTGAGCGGAGGTGCAAACTACACAGGTGTCGGAATCGGACAAATAGCTTATATAGGGGAGGTGTATGCTTCGATGGGTCGACTCCCCAGGTTGAGCGCACCGCGCCAACCTCAAAGACCCTACGGTATGGATGAAGTCGGAAGTTGGGTCCGATGACCAATTCGATTAGTAGGTATGCTCATGAGGTCGGAATTTGGGTCCGATGACCTGCCATGTGCAGGAAGGCGAATGTTGACACTGTGCGTTGCAAGGTGCACACCAAGGCGCTGGTGCGGTCTTTTTAGTCGAGTTCGGAAGTTGGGGTCGATGTCCTGATCGGAGGTGCAAGCTACACAGGTGTGGGAATCGGACAAATAGCTTATATAGGGGAGGTGTATGCTTCGTTGGGTCGACTCCCCGGGTTGAGCGCACCGCGCCAACCTCAAAGACCCTACGGTATGGATGAAGTCGGAAGTTGGGTCCGATGACCGATTCGATATGTAGGCATACTCGCGAGGTCGGAATTTGGGTCCGATGACCTGCCACGTGCAGGAAGGCGAATGTTGGCACTGTGCGTTGCAAGGTGCGCACCAAGGCGCTGGTTCGGTCGTTGGAGGCGAGTTCGGAAGTTGGGGTCGATGTCTTGATCGGAGGTGCAAACTACACAGGTGTGGGAATCGGACAAATAGCTTATATAGGGGAGGTGTATGCTTCGTTGGGTCGACTCCCCGGGTTGAGCGCACCGCGCCAACCTCAAAGACCCTACGGTATGGATGAAGTCGGAAGTTGGGTCCGATGACCGATTCGATATGTAGGCATACTCGCGAGGTCGGAATTTGGGTCCGATGACCTGCCATGTGCAGGAAGGCGAATGTTGGGACTGTGCGTCGCAAGGTGCGCACCAAGGCGCTGGTGCCGTCGTTGCAGTCGAGTTCGGAAGTTGGGGTCGATGTCCTGGTCAGAGGTGCAAACTACACAGGTGTGGGAATCGGACAAATAGCTTATATAGGGGAGGTGTATGCTTCGATGGGTCGACTCCCTGGGTTGAGCGCACCGCGCCAACCTCAAAGACCCTACAGTATGGATGAAGTCGGAAGTTGGGTCCGATGACCGATTCGATACGTAGGCATATTGGCGAGGTCTGAATTTGTGTCCGATGACCTGCCATGCGCAGGAAGGCGGAATTTGGGTCCGATGACCGAGTTGATGGCGTGCCATGCGCAGAAAGGCGGAATTTGGGTCCGATGACCGAGTTGATGTTGATGGCCCGCCATGCACAGGAAGGCGGAATTTGGGTCCGATGACCGATTTGAAGGCGTGCCATACGCAAAAAGGCGGAGTTTGGGTCCGATGACCGAGTTGATATTGATGGCCCGCCATGCGCAGGAAGGCGGAATTTGGGTCCGATGACCTGACATACGCATGGAGTCCGACTCGGGGGCCGATGTTCGATTCGATGACTTGCATTGTGGGTAAAGTCGGAAGTTGTGGTCTTTGACCCGATTCGATGACCAGACTTCGGCTGCTTGAGAATCGGACAAATAACTTATATAGGGGAGGTAGTGTTCTCGAGCATCCTCCCCCCGTGCCCGTTTATGTCGATTGATGCTGGTGCTCGACTGGTTGGAGCGCTCGGATGCAAAAATCTTGCACCAGGATTTATCGATTGTGATGGACACGGCAAGTCTCCTGATTGCTATGCAGGAGCTCATCGTGAATCTCTATGCGGCCTTGGTATGGACTCGACCTGCGGAATGGTTCGGCAATGGTAGTCGCTCCAACACGTCCTTGCAATGGCCACAGAGGTGATTCGACTAGAGCTCCAGTCTAGCTTTTGGGTTGCTTGGCGGACTGGTATAGCCGCGATCGAGTTCCGGCCATGAACGTTTTAGATAGCTCTTGGGCTTTCTGGGACGGAAGTCGGAAGTTTGGGCTGTTGTCCGATTTGATGACCATTCTTCGGATGTGTGAGAATCGGACAAATAACTTATATAGGGGACTGTGTTGTCTCACGCAGCCCCCTCCGTGCCCCTCTATCTCGACCGATGTTGGTGCTTGAAAGGGTTGGGATCGCTCGGATTTATAAACGTGCACCACCATTTGTCGAGTGTGAGGGACGCGGCAGGTCTCCTAAATGCTATGCGAGCGCTCTCTGAGAATCTCTATCCGGCCTCGACACAGACTAGTCTTGCTGAATGGTTTGGCACTGGTAGTCGATCCAACACGTCGTTGTTGTGGCCGCCTAGGCGATTCGATTCGAGCCCCCGTCTAGCTTTTGGGTTGCTTGGCGGATTTTGCCCTATCCGCAAGTGAGCTCGGTCCCTAAACGTTCGAGAAACCCGATTGCTATGCGCCGACTCTCTTTCTTGCGAGCCTCCATCTAGCTTTTGGGTCTCTACGGAACGGAAGTCGGAATCTGGGACCGTTGTTTGATTCGACGAGGCAGACTACGGTTGTGCGAGAATCGGACAAATAACTTATATAGGGGAGGTGTTGACTGGAGCATTCTCCCCCGTGCCCCTCTAACTCGACCAATGCTGGCGCTCGAACGGTGGTAGCGCTCGGATTTTCATTGAGCGCCAGCATTGGTCGATTTAGAGGGGCATGCGAGATTCCCGAATGCTATGCGAGGGCTCTAACGGAAATGTCTATTGGTTTCGGTATGGATGCAATTGCGAGTGGTTCGGCAAAGGTAGTCGTTCCGATGCGTCCATGTCGTGGCCAAATCGATAATTCGATTTGAGCCCTCGTATAGCATTTGGGTCTCTCGATGTGATTCCGCATTCCAGTCCCTTTGGGCACTGCTTGAGCCGCATCCCAGGGGGTTCCCTTCCCAATAATCTGCCTCGCAACCCGATTGCTATGCGGTGAGGCTCCTCGGCCGCCTCGGAACTATCTGTGTATCAGACGCATCGCGGGATAAGGGGTTGGCAACGGTAGTCGCCCCAAGCGCGTCCGATGCTTGGACCATTCCGAGGCGGCCCTGAAGCCTCTTCCGTCTAGCCGTTGGGTCCTTCTCGCCGCATCCCTCGCCTCGCACCCCGATTGCTATGCGGTGAGGCTCCTCGGCCGCCTCGGAACTATCTGTGTATCGGACGCGTCGCGGGATAAGGGGTTGTCACTGGTAGTCGCCCCAAGCGCGTCCGATGCTTGGACCATTCCGAGGCGGCCCTGAAGCCTCTTCCGTCTAGCCGTTGGGTCCTTCTCGCCGCATCCCTCGCCTCGCACCCCGATTGCTATGCGGTGAGGCTCCTCGGCCGCCTCGGAACTATCTGTGTATCGGACGCGTCGCGGGATAAGGGGTTGTCATTGGTAGTCGCCCCAAGCGCGTCCGATGCTTGGACCATTCCGAGGCGGCCCTGAAGCCTCTTCCGTCTAGCCGTTGGGTCCTTCTCGCCGCATCCCTCGCCTCGCACCCCGATTGCTATGCGGTGAGGCTCCTCGGCCGCCTTGGAACTATCTGTGTATCGGACGCGTCGCGGGATAAGGGGTTGTCACTGGTAGTCGCCCCAAGCGCGTCCGATGCTTAGACCATTCCGAGGCGGACCCGAAGCCTCTTCCGTCTAGCCGTTGGGTCCTTCTCGCCGCATCCTTCGCCTCGCACCCCGATTGCTATGCGGTGAGGCTCCTCGGCCGCCTCGGAACTATCTGTGTATCGGACGCGTCGCGGGATAAGGGGTTGTCACTGGTAGTCGCCCCAAGCGCGTCCGATGCTTGGACCATTCCGAGGCGGACCCGAAGCCTCTTCCGTCTAGCCGTTGGGTCCTTCTCGCCGCATCCCTCGCCTCGCACCCCGATTGCTATGCGGGATTGCTATGCGGTGAGGCTCCTCGGCCGCCTTGGAACTATCTGTGTATCGGACGCGTCGCGGGATAAGGGGTTGTCACTGGTAGTCGCCCCAAGCGCGTCCGATGCTTGGACCATTCCGAGGCGGACCCGAAGCCTCTTCCGTCTAGCCGTTGGGTCCTTCTCGCCGCATCCCTCGCCTCGCACCCCGATTGCTATGCGGTGAGGCTCCTCGGCCGCCTTGGAACTATCTGTGTATCGGACGCGTCGCGGGATAAGGGGTTGTCACTGGTAGTCGCCCCAAGCGCGTCCGATGCTTGGACCATTCCGAGGCGGACCCGAAGCCTCTTCCGTCTAGCCGTTGGGTCCTTCTCGCCGCATCCCTCGCCTCGCACCCCGATTGCTATGCGGTGAGGCTCCTCGGCCGCCTTGGAACTATCTGTGTATCGGACGCGTCGCGGGATAAGGGGTTGTCACTGGTAGTCGCCCCAAGCGCGTCCGATGCTTGGACCATTCCGAGGCGGCCCCGAAGCCTCTTCCGTGTAGCCGTTGGGTCCTTCTCGCCGCATCCCTCGCCTCGCACCCCGATTGCTATGCGGTGAGGCTCCTCGGCCGCCTTGGAACTATCTGTGTATCGGACGCGTCGCGGGATAAGGGGTTGTCACTGGTAGTCGCCCCAAGCGCGTCCGATGCTTGGACCATTCCGAGGCGGCCCCGAAGCCTCTTCCGTGTAGCCGTTGGGTCCTTCTCGCCGCATCCCTCGCCTCGCACCCCGATTGCTATGCGGTGAGGCTCCTCGGCCGCCTTGGAACTATCTGTGTATCGGACGCGTCGCGGGATAAGGGGTTGTCACTGGTAGTCGCCCCAAGCGCGTCCGATGCTTGGACCATTCCGAGGCGGACCTGAAGCCTCTTCCCTCTAGCCGTTGGGGCTTTCTCGCCGCATCCCTCGCCTCGCACCCCGATTGCTATGCTGTGAGGCTCCTCGGCCGCCTTGGAACTATCTGTGTATCGGACGCATCGCGGGATAAGGGGTTGGCAGTGGTAGTCGCCCCAAGCGCATCCGATGCTTGGACCATTCCGAGGCGGCCCTGCAGCCTCTTCCGTCTAGCCGTTGGGGCCATCTCGCCGCATCCCCCACCTCGCACCACGATTGCTATGCGGTGAGGCTCCTTGGCCGCCTCGGAACTATCTGTGTATCGGACGCATCGCGGGATAAGGGGTTGTCACTGGTAGTCGCCCCAAGCGCGTCCGATGCTTGGACTATTCCGAGGCGGCCCTGCAGCCTCTTCCGTCTAGCCGTTGGGGCCATCTCGCTGCATCCCCCACCTCCTCGGCCGCCTCGGAACTATCTGTGTATCGGACGCATCGCGGGATAAGGGGTTGGCAGTGGTAGTCGCCCCAAGCGCGTCCGATGCTTGGACTATTCCGAGGCAGCCCTGCAGCCTCTTCCGTCTAGCCTTTGGGGCCATCTCGCCGCATCCCTCGCCTCGCACCCCGATTGCTATGCGGTGAGGCTCCTCGGCCGCCTGGGAACTATCTTCGTATCGGACGCATCGCGGGATAAGGGGTTGTCACTGGTAGTCGCCCCAAGCGCGTCCGATGCTTGGACTATTCCGAGGCGGCCCTGTGGCCTCTTCCGTCTAGCCGTTGGGGCCATCTCGCCGCATCCCCCACCTCGCACCCCGATTGCTATGCGGTGAGGCTCTTCGGCCGCCTTGGAACTATCTTCGTATCGGACGCATTGCGGGATAAGGGGTTGTCACTGGTAGTGGCCCCAAGCGCGTCCGATGCTTGGACTATTCCGAGGCGGCCCTGCAGCCTCTTCCGTCTAGCCGTTGGGGCCATCTCGCCGCATCCCCCACCTCGCACCCCGATTGCTATGCGGTGAGGCTCCTCGGCCGCCTTGGAACTATCTTCGTATCGGACGCATCGCGGGATAAGGGGTTGTCACTGGTAGTCGCCCCAAGCGCGTCCGATGCTTGGACTATTCCGACGCGGCCCTGTGGCCTCTTCCGTCTAGCCGTTGGGGCCATCTCGCCGCATCCCCCACCTCGCACCCCGATTGCTATGCGGTGAGGCTCCTCGGCCGCCTTGGAACCATCTTCGTATCGGACGCATCGCGGGATAGGGGGCTGTCACTGGTAGTCGCCCCAAGCGTGTCCGATGCTTGGACCATTCCTAGGCGGCCCTGAAGCCTCTTCCGTCTAGCCGTTGGGGCCTTCCCGCCCCATCCCTCGCCTCGCACCCCCGATTGCTATGCGGTGAGGCTCCTCGGCCGCCTTGGAACCATCTGTGTATCGGACGCATCGCGGGATAAGGGGTTGGCACTGGCAGTCGCCCCAAGCGCGTCCGATGCTTGGACCATTCCGAGGTGGCCCTGAAGCCTCTTCCGTCTAGCCGTTGGGGCCTTCCCGCCCCATCCCTCGCCTCGCACCCCGATTGATATGCGGTGAGGCTCCTCGGCCGCCTTGGAACTATCTGTGTATCGGACGCATCGCGGGATAAGGGGTTGGCACTGGTAGTCGTCCCAATCGCATCCGATGCTTGGACCATTCCGAGGCGGCCCTGCAGCCTCTTCCGTTTAGCCGTCGGGGCCTTCCCGCCGCATCCCTCGCCTCGCATCCCGATTCCTATGCGGTGAGTCTTCTCGGCCGCCGCGGAACTATACCTGTTATTGCTACTGCATCCTTCGGCTGGTAACCTCCTCTGCCGCCTTGGAACGTTCTCTTTGTCGGACGCGTCGCGGGATAAGGGGTTGGCACTGGTAGTCGCCCCAAGCGCGCCCGATGCATAGACCGCTCCGAGTCGACCTTGCTTTCAGCCTCTCACATGCATAGACCTCTCTGAGTCGACCCTGCAGCCTCTCACGTTTAGCCTTTGGAATCTCGCCTCACAACATGATTGCTATCCTTGATGCATCCCTTGCCTCGAGCCCTGATTGCTTTCTTGGCTGCATCCCTCCTCTCCTCACAGCCCGGTTGTCATCACTGCTTCATCCGTCGCTTCATGCATTCTGGCTGCTGGGCCCTTCCCACCGCACACCTCGATTGCTATCTCTTCTGCATCACACACCCCGATTGCTATCTCTGCTACATCCCTCGGCTCTCACTTCTGCATCCTTCGCCTCACACCTCGATTGCTATCAATGCTGCATCCGTAACCTCACACCCCGATTGCTATGCGGGGAGGCTCCTTGGCCGCCTTGGAAATTTCTGTGTGTCGGACGCACCGCGGGATAAGGGGTTGGCACTGGTAGTCGCCCCAAGTGCGCCCGATTCTTAGACCGCTTCGAGGTGACCTCGTAGCCTCTTTCGTCCAGGCTTCCTGCCTTCAACGCCCTTTTTACACCTCGATTGCTATGCGCGGGCTCGTTGGCGTCTATCACCTCTCTGCGAAGAGTGGCACGATGATTGTTGGGGTAAATCGTAGCAGTCCGATCTCTGGCCTTGGGCCATTGTGAGGGCTGATCGATTTCCTGTGCGCATCTCGTGTTCGCCCAGTAACAGACTCGACGACTTGTAATCGGTCTTGTTCCCGATTGTTCCTGGAGGTAGTCTTCGGAACTCTTGGATTTGACCTGTCACTCGAACTGTCCTCTTCCGAGGATGCTTGTGTGTGTGTGCTTGTGCCATTTCCTTGGCGGTATTAACGAGATATTAAAGAGCGGAGTGAGCGCCTCGCCCAGCTATGTTTGGGGCTCTCACTCCCTTACCCGGTGTGCGACCGCTTTGCACGTAGGTTGCGGAGCATCGCGACTCTTTCGATGTTTGGCGGTTGTCTTCCGGTGATGCGTTGGTCCCGAAGTGCACGTTACTAGCATTTCTGCCATTGTTCTCGATCTTTGGCACGTTCCTTCGTTG
>NW_026729536.1:0-58722 GCF_030272615.1 Cryptomeria japonica | reverse complement strand
GAGAGCACAATCATTTAGGAGGGTTGGAAAAGTGTGAATCCAAAGTCTTCACTAACCCTGACTCAACCAAATTCTCCCCCATCAATTTGATCTTATCCAGATCCTTCTTTCTGCCAACCTTTGAGCTCTTCTCTGAAGCACTTTTCTTAATATCTTTCTGATGTAGACCCAGGTGAATGGCAGATTTATTACTCTCAACCCTAGCCGGTTCCAATTTCAAAGCAATCGGAGAACCCTCCCCCTCAGCCAGATTCTCCTCAATACCAAAAGCCAGGCCCAACTGAACCCCTACTATCTAGTCCATCTCCATCTACTGGCTTCCAACCATTAGTAGGGTCTGCGTAGCTTCCTCCATTATACTTTTCGGAACCCCTCCTGATGCACCCTGATCTAGAGGGGTTAACCCCGAATTTACTTCCTGATGGCTCAGGTCATCTAAGGCCTCAAATCTGTTAAAGGTATCCTCCTCACGTCTCTCCTGTAAGGGTCTCTTTTGTCCGCTGTTCCTATTCTTTGTCTTGACTGAGACAAAACCATTAGCACCCTCTACCACACCCGACATGGCAGCTTTCCCTTTCTCAACTTTATCAAGGCTCGGTTCTGACTGTTGAGGTTGTCACACCATCGGTTTGTATCTAGGACACTTATGCTGTAAATGACCATACTCATGACACATACAGAAGCGAAAGGTAAAGTCTCATAATCTAACTATTGAACCCAAGAATATGAGCCTGCACACATATCTATAGCATCTGGCAAGGCTTTACTAAGTTCTATTTCAACATAGATATGTGCAAAGGTCATTACCTTTCTCCCCAGAGTTTGCAACGACGATCCCACTGGCCTCCCAAGCAGAGTGGCGAGCATCCGTAGCACATCCTCCCGACAACATTCCACTGGAAGACGTGGTAACCGAACCCACACCGGAACCCTATTTGGGAGCTCCTCTGAAGGATTAAACCCCGCATGCCAAGGTTTGATAAATATTCCCACCTGGTTGTAAAAATACAGGACTCCTTCAAAGACCCTATTGCTATCCTCCATGCAGTTGAAAGTAACCATGAAGTAGTTATTTGCCAAAAGCATAATCTCCATTTCCCCTTCCGGTGCCCATGTCCATTGCGACCAGTTTTCCAAAAACTGCAATGAAACCCTCATTCCCAAAAACTTGTAGTATAGCGAGTGATTTGAAAAGTATTCAATGTCCCGTACTTGTCGTTCAATGTTCAAAAATTAGGCATGTAACAAAACTGATATTTTATTTTCTTCTTAATATTGATTGTATCTCTTTTTGTTTCTTTACAAGCACAAATAATTTTCTTTTTTTCTGATAATATTTTATTATTACTTACTTCCAATTTCATATAGTTTGCAAAATTGACTTGTGTAAGGAAATGAACATTATTCTGTTAATTGCACGGATTGTTACAATAAAAAAAGCAAAGTAATTTGTCAACTTTTTCTACAATATATATTTGTGCTTTTAAAAAATGATAAAATTTCATCAAAAAAATATTTTAAATTCAAATATAAAGAGTCAACTTTATCTACATTATTTCTAACATTTTTATCAATCTTCTTAAAACTAAACAAAAATTTCCTTGGTGTACCCATAGCACGCTACAATGCAATGGCTAATAGATAAGTGATTATTGTAAGAAAAAACATGTCAATTGAATCAAGATTCAATGTATCCTAGAGCATAAATAAACATTAAAAATCATATTAGTGACATACATAGACTAATATATAGAAATCCAATCATACACAAACTTACTATAATTATAATACATTGCAATAATATAAAATACTAAAGACAAAACTAAATAATAATTAAAAAATAATATTCTAATGCCTAAAATGTTTCTAACATAAATTTATTAGATAGTATTTCGTAGCTTCTGGAAAGATCCTACTAGACATTATTTGGTGGCATTTATTTGTTCTTTTCTTAAGACATAGTCAGTTAGTCTAACCTTCTAGCGTGTAAATTGTTTCGTCTCCACTACGCTACAGTAGTTTGAATGCCTAATTGAAGAAAAGTTTCCTACTGTATTCATTAAAGGTGGGGGTGTCTCTATAAATGAATAACAACACTGCCTTGGATTTCATATCGATCTTCACCTACGAACTCCTTATTCAATTGAAACATAATTTTTTTTGTGTCCATTTTACTTAATAAATATGGAGAATTCGATGCATATGAAACTGAGAACACTGCTTCTTGTGTTGTTGATAACGTTTACGGTGCATGTCTCGGCCAAATGCCAGGTTCCATGTGCACAGAAGTCCTCTGAAATGGAAGAGAAGTGGGCGCATGTGCAACTCGGCCAAGCGCCACAATACCCATCGGAAGCTGTTTTATCAGACCTCAATCTCTATCCTAATGTTCAAGCCGCTGCTTCAGAGTCTCTGCATAACGACAGCCACTGAAATCCATACTCGTTCCTCTTCTTTTCTATTTCGTTGTCAAATAGAATAAATAAAACCGGATCCTCTTCTAGTGTTCCCTTCATTCACTATTTCCTTTCCATTCATTCGATACATGTAATTGATTGAATTGTGAATAAAACTTGGCGCACCTATTATCCTTGAGTTGTATTTTTTCTAATTTTTTATTAACAAGATTTTATTTATCATCTTGGAAGGAAAGCTGAATCTCTTTTACCTAAAATTCTCATTAATAATAAAAGATTCAAATGCAGAGTTACAGAAGATAAAGAGCTTTACTTTTAGTAGGAATATCAATGAGAATGTATTGTAACAGGAGGAGCAATATAGAATCAACATGTTCGGGCCCCAAGAAAAATCTCAACAATAAAAACTGCTGTAGAAGAAGAAAAGAATTAAACCTTGGACCATATTGACACAGTCTCTTTCGTTTATACCAATTGACACAGTTGTAAATCCTACATGTGTGTCCACTACAACACTGACCATAGCCAAACCAATCTTCACAAAACACTCTAACTAAGAATGAGGTACAACAGGCTGAATCTATCAAATTATTAGTTCCTGCCAGGGAACTGTAGCGGAGGCACGAACATTTAAACTGCAATTATTCTAGGCTGTAGCCAATCAAACTATGGGAATTTTTTGCATAAATTTATTTTCGAAGATGTGTTATATACAATCTGTACATTTTTTACTTGAGATTTTGATACAAAGTATTTTGGCAATCTGAGATAGGCATTGCAGATTGCTGGCAGAAGCATTCGCTCTTACGAATGCGAAAGAATACCAATGTGAAAGAACCCAAGATTTCCAAAGTGAAGGCTGAAAACACAGTGGTCTCGGGTACTCGTTTTTGGCGATCACCGTTTGTGCAGAAGGCTGTAGAGCAAGAATGGCTAAAATGATCAGTTGGCAATTGGGTTCTATTATTTTTCCTGCAGATAAGATGTGGGTTATGAAGAGTATGCCAACTGTAGTCTATAGTCCATGCCACATCCACAGATAAGAAACTTCGTAACATCCAAGCTCTGCATATCACATGACGTCTCTGCACTTCAATCGACTTATTGGTTATGGACCTCTGGTATGCCTTTTGTTCTTCGTTGATAGTCTACTTCATTACTGTTTTTCTTTGCGTTTGGGTTCGCCCAAACTGTGTCCGCAAATGCCCACTTGCCATAAACATGAAGAAACCCTGCAAAACAAGCATTGATCTATTTGCTTGACAATGCTTTTAATCTTTGAAATTATTTTTGTCCCTTTCTCTTTTGTTGAAGATTATCGTATATATGTGATGGCAAAGCCATATGTATGGAAGCTGCAATAATAATACAAGGATCTCTGTTCTACTTTCTGGTGGATGTAGTCAAATTGGTGAGCCATGTTAAATACTGTGTTGTGCATAATTTGTGTGTTTCCAATTTATCTTTTGTTTTAACAATTAGTATCAGTCCAGTTACAAGATGCAAGATTTAAGAGCAGAGGATTCACAACAGAGCAAACAGTACCCATGACGAAGGCAATGCTTCCATGTGTTGGTATATTTGTAAATCCCATCGAATCTATGGCTGCCATATTAAATTGATTGGTTCATGTAGGAAATTTTGTCACTTAAATTGGCTGGTTATTGCTTATTTTTGTGGCTTGAAGTTGGTGGTCGCAAGACATCTATGTAGTCAGAAGGCGAGGACTATACGGTTTTAGACTTGGGCTCACCGCAACTTAGTTACATACAAGCTAAAATTGGGTAGATGGGATTCCAAGGTGTTTTCCTCTTTCGTGTAGTGAATGAATTTGAGCCCATGATTACCCAAGCTTCTTACTGTATTCTCTATGTGCCATTTCTTTAGAGGAAGCCCAATCAATGTGTTTATTTGGAGGAATTAAAGATAGAAAGGAGAAGAAGAGAAGAGTTTGGAGGAGAAAATAGAGCCTCTATTGTGTCACCCTTTGGAGAATGATGATCTAGGATTTAAGATTTAAGAAGCCATAGAGGATTGTTGACAGAGAGGATGATTACTAAAAATAAAGACTCAATAGAATTATCCCCTAGAAAAAATGATGCCTTTTTCATGAGGGATAAAACCCTAGATTTTTGGTTGGAATCTATGTAGATGTTACACAGGAAGAGTCTCGAAAAATAAAGGAGGAATTTGCAGCAAGTGAAATTTTTTCTATAAATGGAGTTGCTTTTGATACTACTGTAAATGGGCCCAATGACTATTAAAATTTTGTTGCAGATTCACCAAGTATTGATTCTTTAAGGATGAACAATAGACTGCAAATTTCATAATCTTTTTGTGTTTCTGGAATAGAGCAAGAGAGGGGGAGAGAGAAAGATGCCTTCCAACTCTTCGAACTTGTGTGAATGAGTCAGCAAAGGAACTTGTGATTGAAAGAAGATGGAGAGACGTGGTTTAATTTCTTACAGTTTCGTCGCCCAGCAAAGTCGAACCACTGACCCCTCCCCTATTTTGTAGAACCAACCTGCGGCTTGTCTCTTTTTGGTCTGCAACTATGAAGAAGAATTGAAGCACTTGAAGAGTTTATGAGCTGAAGTGGAGAAACTTGTCAAGATGTAGGAGCCTCGCATCACACCCAAGATCAAATGTGAGAAGAGGAATCCTTGTGTGGGTCAAAATCGGAGAAGCGATGCTAAGGGCATCATGGTACTCATCAAGTCCAGTGAAGGGGCTTAGAGGCATGAAATGAGAGGCCCTGCTGCTCCTGCTGGTAAACTCTTTCATTCGCCGCCCATTTCAGAGGTGAATTTGGCAGCGGTGGCAGCGGCTTTGAAAGTGAGAGTGTTAGTTCACTAGTGGATCATTTAAAATTATATATATCTTTACACCATTCAAGTCATTGTCATTACATAAAATATATCCAGGAACACATTCAGCTCCAATCTTACAGTTGATTTGATTGTGCCTCATAATGGAGGAATTCTCATTAATTGCTCAAACCTTTTAAAGAAAGTGTATTCAGCATGTCTATGAAGTAAAAGAATCCCATTTTTTCAGACCAACTTTTACAGAGCTATGTTATTTTTGGTAATATATGTGTTAAGACAAGAAAATTGTATGTATAATTTTCTCACAAATTGGAGTTTAACATACAAGAATTAGAAGATGAAAAGTCCCTTTCTAATTGTTTATAATATGGGGTTTCTCTATCTCTATGAAATGACTATATTATCATGAGATGAAAATTATTATTGTTTATAAGGGATGACGATAATAGAACGGTCATTGATAATGAGTTGTAATTTACTTTTTTATTATTATATAGCTTACACCATTCAAGTGACTGTAATTACATAAAATATATGTAGGAAAACATTCAACTTCAATCTTATGGTTGATTTGATTGTGCCTCATAATGGAGCAATGCTCATTAATTGCTCAGACCTTTTAAATATACTATATTCAGCATGTCTATGAAGTAAAAGAATCCTATTTTTTCAAACCAACTTTTATAGAGCTATGCTATATTTGGTAATATATGTGCTAAGACAAGCAAATTGTATGGATGATTTTCTCACAAATTGAAGTGTTACATAGAAGGATTAGAAGATGAGAAGCCCCTTTCTAATTGTTTATAATATGGGGTTTCTCTACCTCCATGAAATGACTATATTGTCTTGAAAGTAAAATTATTATTATTTATAAAGGATGATGATAATAGAATGGTCATTGATATCGAGTTGTAATTTATTTTTTTATTATTGTATAGATTTCCACAATTCAAGTCACTATCATTACATAAAATATATCCAAGAAAACTGTTAGCTTCAATCTTACAATTGATTTGATTGTGCCTCATAATGGAGCAATTCTTGTTAATTGCTCAAACCTTTTAAATAGAGTGTATTCAGCATGTCTATGAAGTAAAAGAATCCCATTTTTTCAAACCTACTTTTATAGAGCTATGTTATTTTTGGTAATATGTGTGTTAAGACAAGCAAACTGTATGGATGATTTTCTCACAAATTAGAGTGTTACATACAAGGATTAGAAGATGTGAAGCCCATTTCTAATTGTTTATAATATGGGGTTTCCCTACCTCCATGAAATGACTATATTGTCATGAAATAAAAATTATAATTGTATAAAGGATGGCGATAATAGAATGGCCATTGAGAATGAGTTGTAATATATATTTTTATTATTGTGAGATCCAATGTAATATGCTCACTCATGTTATTCGTTGTGTTAAGGATGGTATGCATTCATAACTTTGTATTTCATTGATGATACATTGAGGAACTTTGGATTTATTTTTGTACAGAATTCTAGTGGGTGTTGTGTTGCATAGGTGCACTTATAGACTTCTTTCTAATTATTATAATTGTTTCTTGTGGTGAGTATACATACTCATAATTAGTGGTAATATGTTCACCATTTTTACATTATTATCTAATGATGACACTTTGATTACAATTCTATGAGCACTTTGTGACTATAGAATATTTTACATGATATAATCATATTGATATGTTTTTTAGATTCTTAGTTGTTAAGATAATGATTTCGGAAGTATATAAATTTTGCATACAATATCCTCTAGGTATAACCTAGATACTACTACTTTTTATTCTAGTTTGTAGTGATCTTCTATATATGTACATGTTCCTAAGTTATTTAATATATTAGATTTTATCCTTCAGTGTTTCTCATTTTTGTAATTGTAATTTTCATCTCGACTAGTTTCCCAATTCTCATATGATATTAGAGATTTATCTCATGCAAATAAACAATATTTTTGTTTGAAAATTTATGTCATGGTATGATTTTAGGCAAAGAAGATGGGGGGGGGGGGGTGAATCAGTTGTCCCATATTACTGGAACTATTGGCAATTTAAACTTTAATATTGGAATAGCAGTTAAACCAACTAAGCATAAACAATAATCACAAAATAAATACCATCCACGTGACACCAAGATTTGTACGTGGAAAACCAAGTGAAGGGAAAAAAAATGGTGAGAAGCCTACCCATAGTTAGATAATACTTCTGTAGTAAGTATGTTAATTATAATTGAGGGGCTTGCACTTGCAAGAAGGCCAAAATCCTAGAGTACACTGCTCATCACAAAAGGAGCCTCCTTGACTACAAAGAAATCTAGACTACAATCCCAAGAAGTGTTGTACTGCAAAAGATAGCATCTCCTATGCCTGAGTATAGTTCCAATTAAGCTCAATACCAGAGGAATAAATCCTCTTACATACACCTAATTCGATCTCCAATGGTTGACCAAATCCTCTACTTAAATGATATTACATTATCAAGCAATGCTAATAATTCATCTCTAGATAACTCGGGGAATTATTGAATG
Source organism: Cryptomeria japonica (assembly GCF_030272615.1). Classification (NCBI taxonomy): domain Eukaryota; kingdom Viridiplantae; phylum Streptophyta; class Pinopsida; order Cupressales; family Cupressaceae; genus Cryptomeria; species Cryptomeria japonica. The sequence goes on along the minus strand of NW_026729536.1, from coordinate 50,935 downwards.
AAAACTCTATCAATAATTTCTTGATCCTATTCTACAACCATTTTCCATTTATTTGCAAGAATAGAATACAAAGAATCAAAAATGTCCTTCTCAATATCTTGAGGCAACTGATTGTATTGACATAGATGGTTGATTACCTCTTGAACAATTTGTTGTTTCTGACCATCATCAAATGAATCAAAATACTCTTTCACATTATCAAACCGTTTCTCCCCTAATTTTTTTAATGTCCTCTCAAAATCAGTCGTTGGTTTGTATGATGTAACATTAATAGGAGTACTTTCCTTTGAAATTTCTCCTACTGGTTTGGATTTCTTACCAGTCAATTTCACCTTCTTTGGTTCCTCTTCAGTGTCAGTATCCTCAGATACTTCTTGAAGATTGAGATGTCTACCTCTCTTCTTTGTTGCAGTCTACTTATTTGCATATACTTTGGGTACCGGTTCCTTTTTGACTTGAATATTTCTTGTCACCCTTGTATCGGTGGTCACTAAAGCTACTTGCTCAACTTTCTTCTTTTTCTCTTTGGCACTATTGGGTTGAGTAGGTGCATTCCTTTCCTAGTAAGTTCCCAATTTTTTCTTCTTCTTATCCTTAGGAGATGCCAAAAAACTATTGGCACAACCAATAAATAAGTCATAGTTGACTTCATAACTCATTTCTTCCATCTCTTCCTCCCTGGGTTCAATGGCCTCCATAAGGTAGAAATCAATGGTTACAGTGAAACAAATGCCTTTTCAAAGTGTTTCACCACTTCATCAGGTAGCCTTAACCTTATGCTCATCTTCATTTGAAACTCATTGAAATATATGTTCATGGCAACAGGAAATGTGTTCTTCACAGCCTTAATGCTATTTTTGATTTGATTTGTAACCGATATGTCCTTAGACCATTCAACATCACCAATTCCTGGTAGGAAATTCTAAAAATAGAAGAATAGACCAATCGACCATTGACCATATTTGAATTTTTGACTATTGTCATTCTTAATTCATTTTAAGGTCAGCATCAATTGTCTTCTCATTGCCTCACACAAGTCATAATCTGCATTCTCAATAATCATCATGTAGGCGGCATGCACAATAGTCGATGGTACACTATTCATCCTACTAGAGTGGAATATCCGATAACCAATGACCATAGTTGCAAATCTAACCGCTAGATCTGCAATGTTGTTGATCGATATAGCATGACCATCAACGATGGTTAGAGTCAGTGCAATCATAGTCTCTTTTGAAATTGTCCTTAGTTTTGTTACTTTACCAATTTTCCAGAAACTAGTCACTGCATGAATTTCTTCCTTTGTCATTATGTGCGACCTATCAAGATACATATTCTCTCCATGTGCACGACTAAGGATAATCCTAACATGCTCTTCCTCAAAATCTTCAAGAAAATATGCCACATTATGAAAACCCTTTTCATAAACCCTAATGTATTCGGGTTTGATTTTCCCATTCTTATCACACAAAGGTTTGAGTTGTGAATAAATTGATAGTGATCCTAGATCCTCAATTTTATAGTCTATATAGTTGGATAAATCACCTTTGATCATCACACCATCAGGAACTTAAGACAATGCATTATATGATTCTATTTTATCTTATTCCATAGACACCATAGATTCAACAGTAATCATAAGTCTCTTTGCTAGTATAGACGATGCCATTTTGGATAATCTTGATTTGAGAGATTAAAAAAGAATACCTTATTATCTTCATGCTGGCAAGGTTTCCGATTGATCTCTCGAATGCACACCCATTTTGCCTTTTCTTATCTTCGAATCTGATTCAACTTTTGAACTGCAGCACAAATCCATTCACAATCAACTAACAATTCTTTGTTTCGATCTACAGGTGCTCAAAAACTCTTCTTCAAATGCAATTAGGGTAAACGTAACTCAGTAAAACTTTATTTTATAAACTTACCCACTGTATTAATTGCACAACTGATAGGGTAACAAACTCACCTATACCAATAGGTATATAACCGGTTGGTAATCCTTAGAAAATCGATAGATAAGAATATCAAGAATTCTCATAATACAACTTGAAATGAAAAAATATCTTACCATATATTCTTCAAGGGGTCCGAACGTAGGTTTACCACTATGCTCCCCTTAGGCTTGATGAAAAGGTCAGTTATTAGGTGCAGGATTCTCCACACTAAGTGAAGGGTTAGATTCTTCTGTAGGCTTGTTCTCACTTTTCTTCTTTTAGATTTTGTTCATCTCCACTCTAGTTTCTTCAACATCAACCTTTTGCTTACCTTTTGGATCTTCATAGTGGTTAATCAGTTTGTTCTTCTTAGTTCTACAAAACTTAGCCATGTGTCCTAGTTTTTGACAATGATAGATGGCCATCCTAGATGCTCTCCAAGGTCCTGCATTACCTCTTCCAGTTCTCCTTCGGTAGTTCATAGCCACATGTCCATAATTATTGCAAATTGTGCAAATCAAATTTATTACCTTTTCCATCTCATATGGACTGAACCAGTTGACAAAGGCTTTTTTCTAGTTCATGTTTCTTCAGTTGTCATAGGTCCTTCTCCAATCATTGATAGGTCTTGGATTCATGTGAGGTGTTGAATTGTTCACTCCATATTTGCATTCAACTAATCTATGTCCATAAATGTTGCATATGTAACAATGACCTTCAAATCTTCTAGACACATATCTAGAATTAGCATTATAGCTTGTGTTCACATTAGGTCTTCTTCTACACGCATTAGTAGTACATCTAGGTTTGTGACAGATAAAGCAAATAGGTTTGAAAACTTTCTTACCAATAGGCTTCTTAGCCTTAGGAGAAGTTTTATCTTTGTGTATGTTGCTCTTGGTACCGAATGATTCTCCTTTCTTAGATGTGTTGAATCTGAGTGCAGATGTGTCACCTTTCATCCTCTGAGATTGGATCTACTCATCTAGCATAGAAGAACTCTTATTAAATTTTTCAAGCTTCCTATTAGCCTCAATAATCTCTTTGGTAAGATATTCATTGTGCTTTGTTTGAGTCTCTCTCAGAGAAATTGCCATTTAAAGATCTAACTATAAAGATTATTTCTCTTCCTTCTCCTCATGCCAACGTTCATGGAAAGATGCATTTTCCTACTTGAGCTTGTTGCATCTAGCACTCTAGCCATCTCTATATAACTCATATCTCCCATACTGGCTTTAGGGTTTCCTTCCAAGTGATTAATCCTTAAGGAATTTAGGCTCTGATACCAATTTATATACTTAGAAAGCATTGAGAGAGGGGGTGAATCAGTGATAGCAAAAACAATACCACTTTAAAGACAGACCGGTAAGAACAATACAGCAGTTTACTTAAAACTATGCATGCAACCCAAAGTGATATAAAAGCATCCACAACAAGTAAAACATCCACCATAACACAAGTGTTTATATGTGGAAAACCCCACTAGGAAAAGCCACGGTGAGATGGGAATCACAAGTTAACTATCTGCAGAAATAGGTAATTGACCGATTAAGGTCTACAAAGTGCTCTGCTAGGAGTGTATCCTATTAAAGATCCCAAAATGTGAGGTTTCATTTGCACAAAAGTCCTCTGAAATGGTTGAGAAGTGGGTGCATGTTCAACTTAGCCATGTGCCACAATACCCATCAGAAGCTATTTTATTAGACTTGAACAAGGCACATCTCAATCTATATCATAATGTTCAAGATGCTTCTTTACAGTCTCTATAAAATGACAACCACTAAAATCCATACTCGTTAAATAGAAAAAATAAAACTAGATCATCTCCTAATGTGCCCTTCATTCACTATTTTGTTTCCATTCATTCGACATATATAATTGATTAAATTGTAAATAAAACATGGTCCAATCAAATTGAAAATAAAAGATGGTGCAATTTTAGTTATCATCTTGAAAGAAAAAATAAATCTATTTTACCTAAAATTCTCAGTAATAATAAAATATTTAAATGCAAAGAGTTAGAGAAGATAAAGAGATTTTCTTTTAGTAGGAATATCAATGAGATTTTTTTTTAACAGAAGCAACAATATAGAATCACCCCAAGAGAAATCTCAACAATCAAAACAAATGTAGAAGAAGAAAAGAATGAACACATAAAGCCCAAATCAATGATAAAGATAGATAGAGATATAGAGAAAAGGGGAGAGGGAGAGAAAAATTATGAGATTTAAACAAATAGAGAGAAGTAGATATAGAGATATAGAGGGGGAAATAGACAAAGGGAGGGATAGAGATATATGTGAAGTGAATGGGAGAGTATTAGACATAGATAAGGGATAGGAGGGATCGAGCGAGGGAGAGATAGAGAGATGTAGCAAATATAATAGACTAAAGGGGAAAGAATCAAATTATACACCATTTGTATATAAGCCACTTGCATGCTAAATAAATTCTCCTTGTTTAAGCTTTATTTTCTTACATCATATGATTTAGTATAATATTAGATAACTTTAAATACCAAGACATGACAATATGTTACAAATTTTTTTACCAAAGTGGTTGGTAATAATTACTGATATAATTCGAGGGGGAAGAGAAAGGGAGAGGGAGACATAAAAAAACTCTATGTACTAAAAATCAATTCTATGTACTAAAGATAATTTTTTTTAACTCAAGTGTGACCCGAACAATACATGTAGTACTTGAACCATAAATTTGAGTGCATCAAAAAAATGTCATTCCTGGCTTTTTGCAAGTGCAAGTCAAATAAAAAATATAGTAAGATATGCTAGATTTTATTAATATTATTTCATCTCTCTAACTCATATACACACACTCTCTATTTCTCCCTCCCTATCTCTATCTGTATCTCTCTCCCTCTCTCTTAACCTTCCTCTATTACTTGTGTCTATCAGCTTATTTCTCTCACTCTTTCCTCTCCATATGTATCTCAAATATATATCTCTCGCATTGCTATTAATATATCATTATCTCCATCTCTCTTTCTCTCCCTCTTATTCACCACATCGATCTTGTATGATATATCTATCTCTCTATTTCTCTCTATCTTCCTTTTAATCCTCTCTATCTCTCTCCCTATCTGATACATGAGCATCCCCGGTCTATGAGAAATCTTGCATCAGCCAAAAATATTTCCTTAGTTTTGTTCTTGTTCAGTTCATGTAGCAATTTCTGTGTTTCATTTAGTGTATTCTGGTAGCTATTTGTCTTTCATCATGGATCAGATTTTCAGGTTCTAGGTGTGTTATTGTGCATTATTCCAGACTTCTAGCTCATTTGGGTTCTTTTATGGTGATTTTTTGCTTCCGGAGTAACTGATTCTAGGTTCTGGAGTAGTTTTGAGCTTATCATCTAAGGCCCTTGGTCGACCTTCCTTTGTGGTCCACACTTTTAGATTGTTCTTTCTGGATGGTATCTTCATGTTTTGGGGCTGACCTATCTTACACATTTCATTTTCCTTCTTTGGTTAATGTAATCTTTTATGGCTGACCCAGGTGTGTTCTGGAGGATATATATATATATATATATATATATATATATATATATATATATATATATATATATATATATATATAATTTTATATAGTTATTAGAGGACATAAATTAGATGAAGTTCTAGATCCAATATTCGAGATCCAGATAACTCTGAGAGTTCTAGATGGATTGAAATCTGGTGTGTTAGCTTGTGTATAACCGGTGAGTGCACCAGATGTTCTATGCTAAATATATGATGAAGCAGATATCTAATTCTATCATATTTATATGTGTTTTTGTTGTTGATGTTGTGTTTCTCTTGCTGTATGATCTAGTCAGGTCTCTTTGAGGACCCACCAGACCATGGCTACACCAAGTGGTATCAGATCTGGTTGCAAACCTTGAGGCATTCCTTTGGGTGAAGAGATCATCGAGTGGAGGTAGGTTGTGAGTGTGAAGCAATTGAAACCTACAGTGAGATTGCCGAGTTGAGGAAGTTACACCGAAGTAAAGGAGGAGATGTTGCCTAGAAGGATGAACCCTCAGAGGGTAGAGAAGATGATGGAGGATTTCAAGAATGAGATGAGGAACAAGATCCAAAACACATTGGTTGGTTTACAAAGGAATCTGGAGTTTGAGGATGAATATGAAGAAGCTGGAGAAGATCTTGAAGTGGAAGAGGCTGAAGGACCGGAAGTTGGAAGAGAGGAAATATTTTTGAGAGAAATGGCACAAGCAAGTAAAATACATAAAGTGGAGATTTTGAACTATTTTGAGATGTTGAATTTGGAGTATTTGATTGATTGGATTGAAGAGTTGGAGGACTACTTTGAATTTGAGGATATTAAGGACCCATAGAGGGTTAGGCTCGAACAAACTAAATTGAAAGGGCATGTTGCCTTATGGTGCAAAGAGTTGTAGAGAAACATAGTTGAGAATGGTGAAATGAAGATCACCAAGTGGAGATAGATGGTTGCAAGATTGAAGGCTTAGTTCATTCTGAGAGACTATGTGTTAGAATTGTTCAAGAAGTTGCAGAAACTGAAGCAGAGAAACATGAGTGTGACAGAGTATACTAAGGAATTCTACAAGGTGATGATTAGATCTATACATAGAGAGATGGATAGCGAGAAGGTGGTTTGATACATAAATGGACTTGCATTTAACATTCAGGATAAGATGAGTACGCTAAAGATTTCTATAGTTGAGGAGGCTTACCAATATGCTTTGAAAGCTAAGGAGAAAGTGAAAAGTAGACAACCAAATTACCCTAGAGAAAAAGAGAGATATAAGGAGAAGATGAGTGTTAGTTCAGAGAAGTAGAAAGTGGATGAAGAACAAAAACATAAGTTGAATAAAGAACTAGATCAGAAGACATAGAGAAAAGGCAATGGCAGTAGCAACACAAGATTTTTGGGCAGATGTTTCAAATGTGGAGAGACCAGACATAGAACTTATGAGTGCAATCAAGGGGTGGCAAGAAATTGTGTGACAAATGAGGATTAGGAAGCTACCGTCACTAAATCTAAAAATGCACCAGAGTAGGGAGAATCTCTTTTGTTCAGGAGGAACTTGATGGAGTAGAGTAGTGAAGATACCAGATCTACTTAGAGGAGTCTTTTCCAGACTGTATGCAAATCAAGTGGTAAGTCTTGTAAGGTTATTATGAACAATGGATGTACTGATAATTTTGTATCTGAGGAGATGTTGGAGAAGCTTGGATTGCAGAGGCTTAAGAATCCTTGTCCTTAAAAGGTGAGTTGGTTACAAGATGATCAAAAGTTAGAAGTAAAGGAGCAGAGTTTAGTGCATTTAAATATTGGATCTTTTAGAGATGAGGTCTTATGTGATGTTGTGTCTATGAGTGCTTGTCATTTTTTGTTGGGTAGACCTTGGCAGTTTGATAGAAGATATATTTATGATTGTAGAAGAAACCTGATCACTATTGAGAAGGATGGGTAGAAGTTCACTTTGAATTCCTTGAGGGAGAAGGAGAAAGAAGTGAGAAATTTGAGTCTTGGGAAGAATTGCAGTAATGAGAAGCTGGTTACAGAGGCTACCTTGATTGGTGGCATGGATTTACAAAAGGATCTAGTAGATAAGTCTCATAGCCAGATGGAACCAAATGGCTATAAGGTTACGTTGGTAGACCGGATGATGTCTTATAGTAGAAATAAATTTGAGTTATAGAGTAAAGAGAAAAGTAGTAAGAAGAGATAGTGTACAGATAAGAAGCAAGAAAAGAAGAAAAAAGAGAAACATAACTTGGAGAAAATGGATGGGGTTCCGAAAGAGGAAAGGAAGCGGTTCACAAACAAGGAAGATGTTTGGATCATAAATAAGCAAAGCGTTCTTATTTTGAATCCTTTTTGACATTCATGAGTTTCCACTCATGGAACATTGCTTTCTACCTGAGGTGTCTAATATAGGAGCATCCGTGCTTTATGAGAAATATTGCATCAATGAAAAAAAAATTCATTAGTTTTGTTCTTGTTCAGTTTGTTATCTCCTAGAAATTCACCCTCTACAAAGTTTGAAACTAAGCTTTCTGGAGAAACATGGGGTCACTTTGAAACTACTATTTTTTTAGGAAAAGGGAAACAAGATAACTAAAAATGCAAAATCCTACTTCTACAAACTAAAAGGAAATACTATGTGAATCACAAAAATTGCTAATTTTATGATAATTAGAAAGCTGAAGCACTCTAAAAACTATACTAAAAATAATAAGATAATATAACTTATTCAAGACATGCACACACATAAATATTTCACAAGAAGGTCTGAATGAGATTACTCAGTAACTTAGACATAACTTGAAACCTGCACATGACACTTTTGCAAAAAAGGTATAAATATAGTGAGACAAAATTATAAGGAAGGGAAAAACTCTTCACTGATAACTTGATCAATTAGAAAATACACAACTCTGCAAGAATAAGAAGAGATCAAAGTGTCACAAGTCTACAAGGTAGCTTTATCAATATCAAAATATATGAGTTCCAAAAATATGGCAATAAGAGAGGACAATGGACTATTAGAAGTCACTAAGGCTCCAAACTGCATAATTAGGAACTAACTCGAGAATGATTTACAAACATCAATATATCCTCCAATCTTCCTTCAAAAGATCCATAAGAATAGGAACTCCCAACAAACTAGGGTCAGATGCATTCAAAATGCCTCAAATCTAGGACCTATATTCTTTCTACATGTGCTCCAAATGTGTGAAAAAGTCAAACATGACTTAATCAAACCATAAATTTCTCAAAAATGCAATAATAAGACCAAACTGGCTCATAAAGAGTCCTTATATACCCTCTATATGTTCTCAAACCAACTTAACCACCCTACATGCTCTCAAACTCTTTAATGTCTCAAACCGCCCCCCCCCTTGACTCATAAAATAAATGCAAATAAGAAAATATTCAAATAAAGATCCTTCATTAACTGCTTTAGTGAATATTTCTCCTATTACATTCAACAATAATTACAAGAATCAAAAAGAAAATAAGCGATTCAAAATCATTTAAACAATCCTAAAGATCCTTGTATTGAGGCAAAGAGTTTGAAGAAAGCATAAGACACAAGTCTTATCCCATGGTGGAAATGAACTACAAGGTTTTATTATAATAAAATATCCCACCAAAAAACATAAGGTTCGGCTTTTTCCCTTAGGGCAAAAAATAGCCCTAAAACAAAATTCGATGAAAGAGATGAAACATCTCATTTCCATAAAAAATTCCTAAAGAAGCTTGAGGCCGAGAGGTTTTGACAACCTCCATGGCGGCCATGAGATCTGCAACGACTCTTCTTGCTGCTATGCGCTCTAGGTGAGTTCTCAGTCTTAACATGACTATTGTAGCATTTCTATTCTTCATGCAGGGCTCTATGAGTCACTGTTAATGTTTGTTTATTTGAACAATCTTACACCATTGATTATTCTTGCACTGATCTTTTAAAATCGTGACTACTCTTTTATCTTTACTGTCATCTACGGCAGAGGTTAAAAAAAATGAATAGCTCTCTTTATTATACTGTCGAATTTGATTGTTTCTTTTAGCAAATTTGTATTTGATGATTTCATTGTGTTTGATCTTTGTTAGAAACCCTCTCATGGATGTCGTTGGTCAGTGAAAAAATTGTCATATTATAAGTTTAAAAATTTGGGGTTTCGTGTTTGTGTGTATCTTCGTCTTTGCTCCGGGTCTACACTTTGATCTTTCAAGGTTAATAAGTTGAATTGAACTTACATGAGGGTTATTTTGATTGAGGATAAAATATATTAACCTGAAGTTGTCTTCTCATCGTAAACTTCATCTTTGATACATTTGACTATGTGCTGATGTAGATAACGTTGCCCCAAACATTAAACTTTGTCGCTCTGCATTATTGCTCTTAACCTTCAAACCCTCTTACACTGTCCTGAACAAGGCATTGCATCTCTTTATTGAAGGAAGCTAGGGTGTATTTTGTTTCTCTTAATCATTCATTGCTTAGAACAATTTTTCTAACTCATTGTTCTCATCTATGCAAGAAGCTAGAGGACATCTAGAAGCAAGAGTCGGGTCAAGAAACAAAGCCAAGCAACTAGGAGCAACAAAACACACCAACAGTACCACTCATTCAGGCAATGACTGGTTTCCTCATATGCATGCTTCCCTTCTTTTACATTTGCTCATTTATGCATATTTTATCTTTTAATTGACATCATATGAGAAAAGTTAGTCTCATGGCTTCTTGTGTGAGACACATGTATTTTCTTCCATTCAATAAAAATTACATTTTTCAGAAGATTATGAAATCTTTTATGTTTCATTTACATGCATGAATGCAATGATTTGTATCCATGTAATCTTGTAAAATTTTCTCATTTTTATGACTTAATGTGGCATAAAATGTTTTAAAATGTACCATTTGCTTAAAAAACATAGTTGCTCTACCTGATTGAGCCTATAGGTAAAAATCTGGTAACACAGTTCATGTAGCAGTTTTTTGTGTTTCATTCAGTGTATTTTGATAAATGTTTATCTTTCATTGTGGATTATATTTTTAGGTTCTAGGCATGTTGTTGTGCATTATTCCATATTTCTAGTTCACATGGGTTCTTTTTTGGTGAGTTGTTCTTTCTAGAGCAACTATTTCTGGGTTCTGGAGCAATTTTGAGCTTATCGTCTAAGTTTGAGATTTCTTCTTTTCTAGAGAGACTTCTTGGATTAAAGATCAGTTCGTCACTATACTTGATATTCCTAGGCCCTTGGCTAACCTTCCTTGTGGTCTGCACTTTTGGATTGTTCTTGGCGGATGGGCTCTTCATGTTTTGGGGCCAACCTATCTTACACATTTCATTTTCCTTGTTTGGTTAATGTAAGCTTTTGTGGTCGACCCAGATGTGTTCCAGAGGATATATGTAATTTTTTGTAGTCATTAGAGGACATCAATTAGATGAGGTTCTAAATTCAAGATTCGAGATCCGAATAACTCTGAGAGTTCCAAATGTATTGTAATCTGGCATGTTATCTTGCATGTAAAGTGTTGAGTACCTGATGTTCTATGCTCAATATATGACAAAGTAGATGTCTAATTCTATAATATTTCTATGTGTTGTTGCTTCCATTGTGTTACTCTGGCTGAATGATCTGGTCAGTTCTTTTTGAGGACCCACCGGACCATGGCTGCATCACTATCTATTTTTGTCTTTTTATATTACTCCATCTTCCTCTCTATTTATTGATATGTCTCTCTTCTCTCTATCCCTTTTTATCAGTATATTTATATACCTCTATCTCTGCATCTCTGTATCTCTCTCCCTAATGACATGACATTCCACCCTCACCATAATTTCCCAAGGATACACACTATCCTTAAATTATTAGCATGAAATGAGTAATCAAAAGTTATTTTCTCTCTCTTTCTCTCTCTCTAAGAATTTAATTTATCTTTTAAGATGAATTTTATTTTATTATAAAAATAATTAAAAATTCAAATATAACTATTCTATAATAAATAAATTTTTAATAAAGTAACAAATATAAATTAAATTAATTCTAATATCCTTTAATTATTATTTCTATTTTCCTAAGAGATTGTGAGATGTAAAGAGAGAGGTAGATGGAAGGAGATCAAGAGATATCCAAACAAGGAGAACTAGAGATAAACAAGTTGAGATGAAGAGAGGGTAATCTTACATAGAAATTGTAAACCACTCCTATTTTTTAATACTAATTTATTTGGCAGGTCCCTTGCTATGAATTGAAGTTTAAAGTCGACATCTTTAGATGTGATTCCATATCGACATGGTTTTTGTTGAGATGTTGAAAAAGATAACATACCACATCAAAATTAATTTTTTTGAGATGTCAAAAAAGGCCCAAAGAGAAATTTAGGCAAGTAGTTGTGTCGTAATCACATTTTATTGTGCTAATATAACATCAAACAATTTGTTGCATTTTAGATCTAGCACAAACACTTGAACATGCAACCCAATAACCTACTTTCATTTGTCAACACCAACATGGACACAAGAGTAAGAACTACCTTGATCATTATTAGCAACAATTAACAAAAAAATGATATATTCAATTAACAGCCATGTCATTAAGAGAAGCAAGAGAAATAAAAAGAATAGTTAAAATGAAAGAAATTTAAGATGTTGTGTGCTCATATTTTAATTTTTATTTGTCAAATAACTTGAATGGTAGAGATGACAAGAAAAATAAGAGTGAAAGTAGTAAGTGGTCCTTTCCTCTGACTGGTTGGATCAAATCTAATTTTAATGGGGTGGAAACCCAGGGCTGAGGGGGTGTGGGGGAGTGATAATAAATGAGGCTGGATATTGCATTGTCGTGGTGGCACTCCCCATGGGATCATAGACTAACCACTTAGTCGAGGCCATGGCTATTTACCAAACCCTTTCCCTTGTTAAATTGATGGGATTTACTAAAGTCTAGCTCGAGGGAGATTCTAATAACATTGTTCAATGCCTAAAGTGTCTATCCTCCCCTTCATTGACCATAAAAAATATCATATCTCAAGCTAAGGAGATAATTAATTCTTTCAAGTTGTGTGTTGTATCTCACAATTATAGAGAAATCAACACTATTGCTGATTGGTTTGCCAACATGGCCATTCGTTTTGATCACATGATGAGCTAGAGAGGCGAGGTAGATCTTCCTCATGAGGCTCGTGCCTTCTGCGTTTATGATAGAGTGCATGGTTATGAGGGGGTGATAAGTAATAATGACAATCTACTTATCAATATGAAAAGCCATAATAAATCAAAAAGAGCGGTGCTCAAAGATTGAGCTAGCTTTTAATGGGGACAAGACTCCACATGCTTTGTGGGTGCCCATTTCTATTTTGAAGACCTTCCTGCTCTATACTTTGATCTCTAGTTTTGCCCTGTTTTGCATTATGAAGGATAAGAATAATCTGTTTGTTGACGCCATGGGAGGTAATAGGAAAAGAATTGAGTTGCTCTCCTATGATGAATGGAAAGATAAGCCGAAGGCATGGGCCATTCTAGAAATGGCCAAGATGATAGAGTATATGGAGAGAATTGTAGGTAAAAACTGTACCGTTACCAGAATTTTCAAAAAGAATTGGAAATATGGAAAAATTACCATAGGAGGAAGAAAGGTTGAAATTAAAGAAGGGATGATCACGAAAGTCACTGGTATGCTAATGGGAGGCAGAAATTTTATAGAGATAGTAAGCTCACCAAAGTTGCTATCAAGCGATTACCAAACGAAGAGTCTGAGAAAACCAACTTGGTGAAATCCAGAAAAACCTACTACTCGCTAAAAGTGATAAAGAAGGTATGGAGATGGATTTTGTTTGTTGTCATGCAATATGTTGTCAACCCAATCCTTAGGATCACAATAAAAGGATAGATGATGTTGAATAAGATTGGAAGACGGTGAAGGAAGGTGATACTCTGTCTCCCAATGGTATTGGTCTTAACGTGGAGACCCTGGATAATACTACTACTGAGATGAACATTGATAGTAGAAAATCTCCTTTAACCATGTTGAATACCATGAAGAGTGGGATGATGGAGTTATACAAGGTTATTGATTGGGTCTATTCGGAGATGGATAGTTCGAAGAACAAATAGGAGGATTCATCTAGAAAAGTGGATACCTTAGAAGTTGTTGGAATAGGTAAGCTCAGTACCCTACCTAACTACCTGAATGAATTGACTAAAGCCATCAACGATGTAGAGGATATCACTAGAGCATATGGCTCTCAATTTAAGATTGTGGAGGATACATTCAATGATCTAGAGAAGCGGGTTCTCAGCCATGAGAACACCCTAAAGAAAATTGGAGAACAAAGCCAAAAGATTATGAAAGCCTCTATCGACAGCTTCAGTGTGATGATTAGCAAACTGGAACATATCCATTAGGAAAAGAACACTATTGATACTAGTGAGGATAAGGTTCTGACTCTTGAAGGGGGAACTACTGGTCATGGTAAAATAACTTGAGCTAGTACTAGGAAGATGACCCAGCATACCAAGGAGTTGGAGGAACTAAAGAGTACTGCTGCCTCTATGGTCCATTTGGAGCAAGAAGCGGTGGAGCTTATCAAAAACCTTTCTTAGGGTCTATTGCTCATGGCTATCCCTTAGTTATCTTTGAGTTGTTCCTTTGCCTCTTTTGGCTTCTTGCTACCTTTTTGTCTTTGTCAGTTGTCTCTTTTTTGTGTTTTGCTCTATCTAGCTAGTCTTTAATGTCTTATCTTTTGATTATCTTTCTGTAAAAGGGTTTCGAGGCCCCTTCCAAACCTTCTTTTCACTTAATTGAAAACTTGAATGGTAGTGTATCTGGGTTCTTCATCAACTGAAAAAAAATGAATATTTATAATTTTGCCGATATGTTTGTGAAAAGTAGGGTAATCATAAGATATAGAAAAAAACAGAGCAACAACAACATGCGATGTAGTTAGAGTTTTTAAAAACTTGCACAATTTTTTAAAATTAAAGATCTAATTTGCAATTTTAATTTTTCTATAATAAATTTCAGCTTTAAACTAGTTTAGCCAAGAAAATTTAGCCACTTATCACAGTACATGTAGGGTTTTAATCCCATCGATGTTTATTTTAAAATTTTATGAGATAATTTTTTTCAAAGTTAAGCACTCTTCATATTTAACTAAACATGTATGGGATTTAGCTAATAATTTTTTTTCTTAACATTCAAGAAGTACCTTTCTTTAATTTAGTTTTTTGTCAAGATAAAGGCAATAGGCTCGTGTGTTACATTCCACAAATTCAAGTTCACGATCAAAAATGAAATAATATTAATAGTTGTATTTTTTGTTTGACTTTCACTTGCACCAAGCCAGGAATGATGTGTTTATCACACACTCAAATTTATGGTTCAAGTACTACGATTATTGGTTGGCTTCTAATTAAGTTAGAAGATTTAGTCTTCTTTCGTATAAAATTGATCTTTAAAAGCGAACATGGTGATAGTCAATTTTGCTACCTTACAAATATCTCTACTACTAATAGTAGTATTCTTTTTTCTTGTATATATTTGCTCAATCATAAGTTACTAGCAACTATGATTACATAAAGAACAAAAAATCTGTTTTGAATGGATGACATGGAGTAGCTACCACTTTTTCAAACTTTATAATTCCAATGAAAGGCCAGTAGCATAGGATATGATATATACTGATTTTACATGTGAGGAGAGAACTTGCATTGAAACATTAAAATCTTCCATTATGGATAAACTGTTATCTCAAAAACTAAAATAATGGGTGACATACTATAATAGTCAAATGGAAAGCCCTTTGAATCACTTTTTTTTCACTCTTGCATGACAATTGCCACATTTGAGGTGCCTTGTAGCATAGGAAATGATATATACTAGTTCTATATGTGAGAGATAGAAACTTCCATCATTGTATTCAAATTTGTCACTTTGGATAAAATTTTATCTGAAAAGAAAAAATAATGGGTAGCATACTGTAATAGTCTGATTGAAAGTTCTTTCAATGGCCATTTTTCCCTTTTGGCATGACAATTTCTAGAATTACCAAACGCAAGATCATCAAGCAAAAGTTAAAAGAAGTCAAGGTTTGTTCCTTCAACCACTTACTTTAGCCAATTTCACTAAAACAAAAACTTATATCTTTGGATCTTTATACTTTTTGCGTTTGAATCTATATTTTGTTAACTTACAGATCATTTAAGTAATTGTTCCTTTTTATTTAATTTTACTACTTTATAGAGACAATTATTCAATCGTCAATGCTTAAAAATTAGGCATTTAACACAACTAATATTTTATTTTCTTCCTCTTATTGGTTATATCACTTTATGTTTCTTTACAAGCACAAATAATTTTCTTTTTTCCTTATACTTTTCTATTATTACTTACTTCAAATTTCATAGAGTTTGAAAATTTAACTTCTATAAGGAAATGAACATTAATATGTTAATTGCATAGATTATTATAATAAGGAAAGCAAAGTAATTTGTCAACTGTTTCTACAATATATATGTGTGCTTCTAAAAAATGATAAAATTTCATTCCAAAAACATTTTAAATTCAAATATGAAGAGTCAGCTTTATCTACATTATACCTTAGATTTTTTCCAATCTTCTTAAAACTAAACAAAATTTCCTTGGTGTACCCATTGCACACTACAATGCAATGGCTAGTAGATAAGTGATTATCATAAGAAAAAACATGTCAATTGAATCAAGATTCAATGTATGCTAGATCATAAATAAACATTAAAAATCATATTAGTCTCATACATAGACTAATATATAGAAATCCAATCATACACAAGCTTACTATAATTATAATACATTGCAATAATATAAAATACTAAAGACAAAACTAAATAATAATTAAAAAATAATATTCTAGTGCCTAAAATGTTTGTAACATAAATCCAAAACATAAATTTATTAGATAGAATTTCGTAGCTTCTGGAAAGATCTTACTCGACAATATTTGGTGGCGTTTATTTGTTCTTTTCTTAAGACATAGCCAGTTAGTCTAACCTTCTAGCCTGTAAATTGTTTCGTCTCCACTACGCTACAGTAGTTTGAATGCCTAATTGAAGAAAAGTTTCCTACTGTATTCATTAAAGGTGGGGGTGTCTCTATAAATGAATAACAATATTGCCTTGGATTTCATATCGATCTTCACCTGCGAACTCGTTATTCAGTTGAAACATAATTTTTTTTGTGTCCATTTGACTTAATAAATATGGAGAATTCGATGCATATGAAACTGAGAACACTGCTTCTTGTGTTGTTGATAACGTTTACGGTGCATGTCTCGGCCAAATGCCAGGTTCCATGTGCACAGAAGTCCTCTGAAATGGCTGAGAAGTGGGCGCATGTGCAACTCGGCCAAGCGCCACAATACCCATCGGAAGCTGTTTTATCAGACCTCAATCTCTATCCTAATGTTCAAGCCGCTGCTTCAGAGTCTCTGCATAACGACAGCCACTGAAATCCATACTCGTTCCTCTTCTTTTCTATTTCGTTGTCAAATAGAATAAATAAAACCGGATCCTCTCCTAGTGTTCCCTTCATTCACTATTTCCTTTCCATTCATTCGATGCATGTAATTGATTGAATTGTGAATAAAACTTGGCGCACCTATTGCCCCAGAGACGTATTCTTGAAATCATTGTATTTTTTCTAATTTTTTTAGGACAAGATTTTATTTATCATGTTGGAAGCAAAGATGAATCTATTTTACCTAAAATTATTATTAATAATATTTAAAGATTGAAATGCAGAGAGTTACAAAAGATAAAAGAGTTTTTCTTTTAGTAGGAATATCAATGAGAATGTATTTTACCACAAGCAGCAATATAGAATCACCCCAAGAGAAATATTAACAATCAAAATGTTAGCATTAATTCATTAGCGTTAATTAGTTTGCCAGTTATGCAACCACCCTTATGGTGTGTTTTACATCAGATGCTGTTCTATTTATTTGCCTTGTTCTGTTTCTCAAATCACTGCAATACAAACATTTCTTTCTGCAATTTCATTTGGTATCAAATCCAGTAAGGGAACAGTGCACTGAAGGAAGGTGATTCTGTTCTGAGTCTTTGGTGCATACAAAAGAAGCAAGTTTTATAAACGTTGGCTTGGCAAGTAGTGAATGTCGACAACACCTAAAGATGCATGTAGTGTGGAGAGTAATCATGGAGCACAACAAGTTGTGAAAGATAGCATAGGCTTCTATTTCGCTTTGCTTGATTCTCTTCGAAATATGGAAACCTTGCGTTTGATGAATTAATCTGCAATGGACTCCTTGAATACTTTCTATTTTATTTTTGTTGTCAAGTCAGACAGATTAATGCGCAACTTGAAGCCAGTTATGATGTAGATGATGAAGAATAGGTAGAACGCTCACCAAAGCGTCCCTGTCTCACTGCATGTGCTTACCATTCTCATTTTGCCTCTTGTCATCTTAAAATAAGACTATTTTTCATACATGTATGTGGACTCTTCGTCCCTAAAAACAATACCATCATAATAAGCATTGTTGTGTTTGCTCTTTGTTATTATTGTTTTTATCATGTCTGCCCCCAAGATTCTTTTGTCCGACACTTAGCTTCTTAAAGGATCTAATTATGCTGCCTAGAAAACAAAGATGAGGACCATTCTTCAATTTGAAGAACTATGGGAGATTATCACAAGTACTATCACACGACACAAAACTGATGCTAATGAACAAAAAAAGTTTGATAAAGTTGATAATAAAGCACTGATGCTTATCACTCTCAGCATCTCCGATGAGGTTCAACCTTATATTCAAGATGCAACTACATCCAAGGCAGCCTGGGATGCACTTTCAACCATCTTTGACGCAAAGAGTCAGACTAAAATTCTTCATTCGCAGTCTCAGCTGCATACTCTTCTTATGTCAGCCGGTGAAAAGGTTGCTGATTTTCTCTATCATGTGTCTATTCTTCGGGCGGAACTAGTGGCTCTTGGTGAAATAGTGGAGGATAAGATGATCATTTCCATCACTTTACATGCTCTTCCTTCCAAGTTTTGGACTTTTGTTACCACTTTAAATATCACCGAACAATAGGTATCTTTTGAAGAGCTTGTCAATTTGCTTCAACAGGAAGAGGCTATTCACTCATTGCATGAGGAATTTGAGGAAAAAGTTCTTGTCTCTTGTTGACACTGATGACGATCTTCATAGTCTCAGATACAGTCATCACCACCTATGCCACCAACAAAGTCTTCCACTAGATGGTGTTTTATTTGTAATGCTCCTACTCATGATACTGATCATTGTTGGTACAATGGTCTTACTCAAGGTGCATCCAATAAAGAACGTACATCTGGCCATAGTCATTCTCGTTCATCTCGTGGTCGATGAAATCAGCAAGGAAATGTTGCTACTCAGCAAGATGACATCTTTGATGGGCCCTCCGATGAAGATGTGTATGCTCCTGCTCCTACTTCTGTTGTTCATCCGAATCTGGTCTTGGTTTCTCAAACATCTCCCTCTTCACGGCATGTCTAGTTAATTGATTCTGGTGCTAGTAAACACATGACTAGAGATAAAGGTTTGTTTGATACTTTGAATTCCACTCCAACTGGTGATCTCATTCGTATTGCTGATGATAAGGAATATGTTGCTAAAGGCATTGGTACTATTAATATCCCTCTTACTGAAGGCAGTTGTTCTCTTTCCAATGTACTTTATGTTCCTAGTTTTACTAGCAATCTTTTGTCTATCAGTCAACTTCTAAATCACAAACTTAAGGTAGAATTTCAAGTTCAAGTTGGTATTAAGCCCTATCTTATTTCTTGCGATGGTGAGATCATTACTCATGGTTTCAAACAGGGTCATCTCTTTGCACTTGATGTTGCCTCTTCTCATGGAATTGCTCTTTGTGCTTCTACTGTTGAGTCCACTTCTCTTTGGCATTACCGATATGGTCATCTTCCTGCTTGCTCTCTCTCTCTTTTGCAATCCCATGCCATGGTAGAGGGTCTTCCTCTGCTCTCCTCTTTGTTCCCTATCTGTTCTGGTTGTCTTACAAGGAAGCAGCATCACGATGACTTTTTGTTCAGTTCCTATCATGCCATCGAGCATCTTGCTCTTGTTCATACTGATCTTTGCGGGCCTTTTCCTGCATCTTTTTAGGGCTGCCACTATTTTCAGTTATTTGTTGATGGCTTCTCTCAAAAGATTTGGGTTTTCATCCTTCATCAGAAAAGTGAAGCTTTCTCCCCTTTTCGTGAGTTCTACCATCAGGCTGTTCGTGACTCTAGCAAGCCTCTTCCTGGGGGGGAATTCACACTCATGCATCCACACAATCGAATCCAGAAAAAATACACTAGAAATGCAAAAGGGATTGTGGAAATCTCATAGCTTTAAGCCTCTTCCTGTTCTTTGCTTAGATCGCGGGGGGAATTCACGTCTCATGCATTTGAGGAGTTCTTGTAGGCGCATGGTATTAAGCATCATTTGACTGCTCCCTATACCCCTCAATAGAATGGTGTTATCGAGCAGCACAATCAGAATATTTTAGAGATGGCTTGCTGCATGCTTGCCATAGCCAAGCTAGGTGAACAATATTCGGTTGAAGTAGTTCAAACTATTGTGTATCTTCTCAATCGGGCTCTGACAATGGTTCTTCAACATCAAACACCTGAAGAGGTATGGAGTGACCATAAGCCATCAGTTTCTCATTTGCGAGTATTTGGTTGTACTACCTATATGCATGTTCCAGCTAAGAAATGCAAGAAACTAGATTCTAAGACACTTCCATGTATCTTCTTGGGCTATAGTTCATTGTCCAAGGCATATTGTCTCTTGGATCCTGAGACACATACACTTCTTGTTAGTCGTGATGTGGTATTTGATGAAACAACTTTTGATTCTCGCTTGCCTACACAATCTCAATCCTCCTCTCATAAGATTTTTTCTCCAACTGATGATGAGTATGAATCACCTAGTGCAGATGAAGGGTTCCAGGATGATCTGGGTATAGTGGAGAATTTAAAACATTCTATTGGGATAGAGACTCGCAGTCACACCAGCAAAGACGTGCAATCATTACTTTGTGATTCTCACTTGAGTTGTCTTCTTGATCTTTCTAATAGGATACTGACCCACAGTCACACCAGAAATGAAGTGAACTTAGCATTAATGAGTTCAATTGAAGAAAGTACTAAACCTGACACCATATCTAAGGCTCTCAGTCAACCTCATTGGAAGCATGCCATGAATGTTGAATATGAGTCTCTAATGAAGAGTCATACATGGGATCTTGTTGATCTACCTCTAGAAAAAGAACCCATGGGCTACAAATGGGTCTTCAAAACAAAGTATAAGGCAGATGGATCCATCAACAAGTACAAGGTGTGTCTTGTTGCAAAAGGATATGCTCAGCAAGAGGGTATTAATTTTGAAGAAACCTTTGCACCCACTACAAAGCTTAAAACTATTTGAGTGGTATGTGCTCTTGTTGCACAACAAGGATGGAAGCTTCATCAGATGGACATCAAGAGTGCCTTCTTGAATGGTGATCTTATAGAAGAAGTGTATATGGTCCAACTTGATGGCTTTCTCGATGAACAAAATCCTCTCAAGGTATGTCGTCTTATCAAATCTCTCTATGGACTTAAACAAGCCCCTCGGGCTTGGCACATTAAAATAGATGGACATCTCTTACAACATGGTTTTATCCGTAGTCCCTCTGATCCTAATTTGTATATCAAGAAGATTGGCATAGAGATTGTCATACTTGTGGTGTATGTGGATGATTTGGTTATTACAGGGAGCTTCGATAATCTCATTGATACTGTCAAGCATGATCTAAAGAAATCTTTTGATATGACTGATTTGGGACTACTTCATTATTGTCTTGGTTTAGAATTTTGGCAGTAGGATTATCATATATTTATTTCTCAGATGAAATATGCCAAGACACTCCTGGACAATTTTGGCATGGTATATTGTAAACCTGTCTCAACTCCTATGGAGAAAGGTCTACAACTTTCTCATTTCCAGGATTCGCCTCAAGTAGATGGGACTCTATATCGACAACTTGTTGGTAGTCTCATTTACTTGACCTACACCAGACCCGATTTGTGCTTTGCTATAAGCTATCTATCTCACTTCATGCAGGAAACAAAGAAATGTCATTAGATGGAAGCCAAGCATGTGTTGAGGTATGTCTGAGGTACTCTTGAGTATGGTCTAGACTATAAGAAGAATGAGGAATTCTTCTTACAGGGATATGCTAACTCAGATTATGCTGGATTTCTAGATGATTGCAAATCAACCTCAGGCTATATTATTCATCTTGGATCTGGCCCTGTTTCGTTGAGTAAGAAATAGAATGTCACATCTCTTTCATCCACTGAAGCTGAATATTGAGCTGCTCGGGAGGTTGTCCACGAGGTGGTTTGGCTCTGTTGCATTTTCTCTGATATGGATATTTCAGATGATCATCCACCCATACTGTTCTGTGACAATCAAGGTGTTTTAAAAAATGTTAAGAATCTTGTCTTTCATGAACGCACCAAACACATTGAGGTGGATTATCACTATATTCGGGAATAGGTTCTCGAGCACAATACTCAACTCAAGTTTTTTCCTTCCTCTTCCCAAGTTACAGATGTACTCACTAAGCCTCTTGGCAAAGTACAGTTTGTATTTTTAAGTAACTTTATTTGTAACCCTAATGTATTAAGGGGGTAATGTTAGTGTTAATTCATTAGGCTGTTAGTTAAGGTGGTAGTTAGTTAGTTTACCAGTTATGCAACCACCCTTACGGTGTGTTTTCCATCAGTTGTTGTTCTATTTATTTGCCTTATTTTGTTTCTCAAATCACTGCAATACAAACATTTCTTTTTGCAATTTCACAAAGAAAAAAAGAACTAACACATAAAGCCTAAATCAATGATAGAGAGAGATACATATATAGAGGTATAAGGAGATATAGAGAAATGGGTAAAGGGAGAGAAAAAATATGAGATTTAAACAAATAGAGAGAAGTAGATATAGAGATATAGAGGGGGTGATACACTAAGGGAGGGATAGAGATATACATGAATTGAATCAGAGAGTATTAGACATAGATAAGGGATAGGGAGGGAACGAGAAAGGGAGAGATCAATAGATGCATCAAATATAATAGCCTAAAGAGGAAAGAATAAAAATCTACACCATTTTCATATAAGCCATTTGCATGCTCCATAAATTCTCCTTGTTTAACCTTTAGTTTCTTACATCATGTGATTTAGTATAGTATTAGATGTCTTTAAATACAAAGATACGACAATATCTTACAATTTTTTTTACCAAAGTGGTTGGTAATAATTAGTGATATAATGCGAGGGAGGAAGAGAAAGGGAGAGGGAGAGATAATAAAATTCTATGTACTAAAAATCAATTCTATGTATTAAAGATAAAGAAATTTTCTAACTCAAGTGCAAGCCAAACAATAAGTGTAGTACTTGAACCATAAATTTGAGTGCGTCAAAAACACGTCATTCCTAGCTTTGTGCAAGTGTAAGCCAAACAAAAAATATAAAGTAAGATATGCTATTTTTTATTAATATTATTTCATATCTCTAACTCATACACACATTCATTTTTTTTTCCTGCTTATGTCTATCTCTATCTCTTTCCCTCTCTCTAAACCTTTCTCTATTACTTGTGTCTATCACCTTATTTCTCTCAATCTCTCCTCTCCATCTATGTCTCCATATATCTCTCTCCTATTTCTATTGATATATCATTTTCTCCATCTCTCTTTCTCTCCCTCATATTCACCCCATCTCTCTTGTATGATATCTATATCTCTCTCTATTTCTCTCTATCTTCCTCTTACTCCTCTCTATCTCTCTCCCTATCCCTATTTTTCTTTCTATATTACTCCATCTCCCTCTCTCTATCTATTGATTCATGTCTCTTCTCTTTATATGTTTCTATCAGTATATTTATATATCTCTATCTCTTTATCTCTCTATGTCTCTCCCTAATCAAATGGAATTCCACGGTAACCATAATTTCTCAATGATACACACTATCCTTAAATTATTAGCATGAAATAAGTAATCAAAAGTTAGTTGCTCTCTCTTGATCTCTCTAAGCATTTAATTTAAGTTTTAGGATGAATTTTATTTTATTATAGAAATAAAAATAAAATTCAACTATAACTATTCTACAATAAATAATTTTTTAAGAAGGTAACAAATATAAATTAAATTAATTCTAATATCTTTTAATTATTATTTTTAATTTTCTAAGAGATAATGGGATGCAGAGAGAGAGGTAGATGGAAAGAGATAAAGAGATAGACAAACAAGGAGAACTAGAGATAAACAAGAAGAGATGGAGAGAGGGTAATCTTACATAGCAATTTTAAACCACTCCTAATTTTTTTATAGTAATTTATTTGCCAGGTCACTTCGATGAATTAAAGTTTCAAGTCCACATCTTTAAATATGATTCCATATAAACATGGTTTTTGTTGAGATGTTGAAAAATATAAGATGCCATATTAACATATTTTTTTTAGATGTGAAAAAAGGCCCAAAGAGAAAGTTAGGGTGGTAGTTGTGCACAAATCACATTTTATTGTGCTAATATTGCATCAAACAATTTGTTGCATTTTAGATATAGCACAAACACTTGAACATGCAACAAAATAACCTACTTTCATTTTTCAACACCAACATGAACAAAAGAGTAAGAACTTCCTTTTTCATAATTAGCAATAATCAACAAAAGAATGATTTATTCAATTACCAACCATATGATTAAGAGAAGCAAGTGAAATAAAGAGACTAGTTAAAAGGAAAGAAATTTAAGATGTTCTGTGCTCATATTTTAATTTTTATTTATCAAATCACTTGAATGGTAGTGTATCCGAGTTCTTTGTCAATTGAAAAAAAAATGGATAAATATACTTTTATCTATAAGTTTGCCAAAAGTAGTGTAATCATAAGATATGGAAAAAAAGGATCAACAACAACATGCGATGTAGTTAGAGTTTTTAAACACTTGGACACTTTTTCAAAATTAAAGATCTAAGTTGCAATTTGAGTTTTGCTCTCATAAATTTCAAGTTTAAACTAGTTTAGCTAACATGTTTTAGCCACTTATCTCAATGTATGTAGGGTTTTAGTGGTATCGATGTTTATTTTATTAGTTTATGACATAAATTTATTCAAAGTTAACCACTATTCATTATTAACTAAACATGTATGGGTTTAGCTAATAATTTTTTTTCTTAACATTCAAGAAGTAGCTTTTTTAATTTTTAATTTTGTCAAGATAAAGGCAATAGGCTCATGTGTTATATTCCACAAATTCATGTTCAAGCTAAAAATGAAATAATATTAATAATTATTATTTTTTGTTTCACTTTCACTTAAACAAAGCTAGGAATGATGTGTTTATCACACATTCAAATTTATGATTCAAGTACTACACTTATTGGTTGGTTTCCAATTGAGTTAGAAGATTTTATCATCTTTAGTATGAAATTGATCTTTAAAACAAAAGATTGTGATAGTCAATTCTCATACCTTACAAATATCTCTACTATTAATAGTATTATTATTTTTTCTTGTATAGAGTTGCTCAATCATAAGTTACTAGCAACTATGATTACATAAAGAACAAAAAAATCTGTTTTGAATCAATGACATGGAGTAGCTACCACTTTTTCAAACATTCTAATTCCAATGAAAGGCTTGTAGCATAGGAGATGATATACACTGATTTTACATGTCCGGAGAGAACTTCCATTATAGATAAGTTGTTATTTCAAAAACAAAAATAATGGGTGGCATACTGTAATAGTCAAATTGAAAGCCCTTTCAATTGCTATTTTTTCAATCCCGCATGACAATTGCCACTTTTGAGGTAGCCTATAGCATAGGAAATGATATATACTACTTCTATATGTGAGAGATAGAAACTTCCATCATAGAATTCAAATTTATCATTTCAGATAAACTTTTATCTAAAAAGAAGAAATAATAGGTAGCATATTGTAATAGTTTGACTGAAAGTGCTTTCAATCACCATTTTTCCCTTTCAGCATGAAAATTTCTAGAATTACCAAGTGCAAGATCATCAAGCAAAAGTTAAAAGAAGTCCAGGTTTGTTCCTTCAACCACATACTTTAGTCAATTTCACTAAAATGAAAACCTATCTTTTTGTATATTTATCATTTTTTGTTTGAATCTATATTTTGTTAACTTACAAATCATTAAAGTAATTGTTCCTTTTTATTTAAGTTTATTACTTTATCTACAATTATTCAATCTTCAATGTTCAAATTTTTTTTTTTTAAGACTAAAAGGTTAAAAACTTCATTGAGAATAGAGACAAGCACTACAAAAAGAATTAGAGCCCTGAGGCCCCAAAGAAGAAATACCAACCTAGCCACAAATCAACCAGCTTCAAAACCATCCATGTCCTCAGTGAAAATCTTCTAGAATTCATGACAATAAGACCCAGAGAGATGCTCCCAACCTTCAACTTTCCAATCACTATCATGTTTCGAGGCCCACTTGGCCAAACGGTCAGCCACTCTATTCCATTCTCGAGGAATATGGATGAAGGACACCTACTCCATTAAAGAGCTAATTTGGAGAATCTGCTAAACAATCCCTGCCAACTGCCACTGAATCCCACTCACCTTCTGATCAGACAACAAGTTAACAACAATTTGTGAATCCGATTCACAAATCACCTTCCTACAACCCAACGCCAAAGCCCGCTCAAGTGCATAAAGAATCACAAAACCCTCCATAAAATTATTAGATTGCCACCCTTTATGCACCGAAAAGTAGAAAACAACCTCCCCCCTGCTATTCCTACCAACACCACCTACTCCAGTAGGGCCTGGGTTAACCCTAGATGAGCCATCAGTGTTAATCTTGATAAACTCATCCTGAGGGGGTATCCACCTTCCCACCCTTTGCACCTTCTTCATAGCCCGTCTACCTCTCCTGACATAAGTAGAGGTAGGAGACAACTCCTGCAAGCCAAGCCTACTCATAATATTCACCTCATCTCTACCCAATGGGAAATTCACCTCACATTTATCTTCCACTGTCTCCCGAATCATAGAAGTGATCCTATTCCAAACTTGTTGAACAAAAAATTTGGCCTCATGAAAGATCCTCCTATTCCTTTCGAGCCAGATCTGCCATAGAATGAAGATGGGCCCAATATACCAGACCGTCTGGAGGAAGGAGGATAGAATAGGAGGTCTGCCCAAACTACTCCAAAACTCCACTAGAGAATCCACATGGACACAAGGATGCTTCCACACACCCCACCAATAGTGCCATATAAGCATAGAGAAGGGGCATCTGAAGAACAGGTGTGAGGAGTCTTCCTCTTTGTTACCACACAAAACACAAATAGAAGGCCCCAAGAATCCCTGCTTGTGGATATTGTCCCAAGTTAGATATATGTTCCAAGCTAAAGTCCAGGCAAAGCAATTACACTTTGGCCAAGAAGCATTATTCCACACCTATTTCCACCAGTTCACTTCTCTTCCCTCAAGTCTTCGGCTCAACAATTCCCAGTATCCACTAGCCATAGAAAAAATGCCCTTAGGATTTGGAGACCAAGCAAGCCCATCCCTACCCTTAAGGGAGCTACAATGTCGATTTGCCAAAATGCCTTGCAACTCTGCACACTCTTCCTCCATCTCAACAATCAGCCATTCATTAGGAGTCTTCTACCGCTCCAAATCCAGCCGACCGCACTTATAGACAGCCTTAAAGTCACTCACCCTTGACCATCCTGCTTCCAAAAACCTCTAGCCTAGGTTTCCAGGGTTAGGAAACTAATCAAGGATGGGAGGGTATCCATCCCAAGAATCATTCTAGAAAAGGACCTCTTCCCCCCTTCTGCAAATCCAAAAAAGCCCTACCTTAATGAGAGAAGCCCCCCTCTTAAGAGTGTACCAGATCGATGAGACCTTTCCTTCAAGTGGATATCTAGGGATTTCCTCCATTAGGATCCTCTGCATATATTTGTTGGCCAAAATCCTGGCCCAACCTCAGTCTTGCTCAACATACCACCTCCAGTACAATTTAGCTGCAAGTGCTTCCCCAAAAAGAATAAACTGCCTTAACCCAAGCCCCCCTGATTGCTTCGGGCTACATACCAAGTCCCAATTGACTAGACTCCATTTGGAAGAGGTGAGATTACCTGCCCATAAGAATTGCCTATCCAGAGAGTCCAAACCCTGCAAGAACCACTTAGGACCCACCTGAAGCATACATCGATAGATTGGAAGAGCCTGAACCACCGACTGAATCAGTTGAACCCTCCCCGCAAAGGATAACTATATATGAGTCTAATGTTCAACCTTCACGTGGAATTTATCCAAGATCCCCTGCCAGGACTCCCTAGGAGGGTTGCCAGGAGAAATAGGGATGCCCAAATACGTCAAGGGCAGGGAGCCAACTTTGAATCTCAAGATAAGAGCAATCCTCCTTTGAATAGATTTAGGAGTGTTGAAAAAGAGGATAGAAGATTTATCCTCATTGATCATCTGGCCAGAAGCCGCAAGATAAACATCCAGGACCTTATGCAAATTAGTAGCTTCATTAATTTGAGCTAGCCCCATAAGGGTTGTACCTTCCACAAAACTGCAAGTGAGACTGCAACTGCAAGTCATTACCCCATCTCCAACCCTAAATAGTACCCAGACCCACATTATGCTTAATCAACTTCCCCAGACCCTCAGCAAGAGGAATGAATAAATAAGGTGAGAGGGGATCCACTTGGCGTAGACCCCTAGAAGCACCAAATAGCTCAGTATGGTCTCCACTGATAAGCACATAGAAAGAGATGGATGTAACACAACTCATAACCCATTGGATCCACTCATCAGCAAAACCAAAATCCCTGAGGATCTTCTGAAGGAAGGACCACCAAACTCTATCGTACACCTTAGCCATATGTATCTTGATAAACATAGCTTGTTCCTTGGAGATTGCCATAAAATGAATGGTCTCCATAGGAATGACCACCCCATCCATAATTTAGCACCCTTACACAAACACACTTTGCTCCTCAGAAATAACATTCCCTAGGCACTTCTTCAATCTATCCACTATCAGCTTAGAGATGATCTTATAAATCACATTGCAGAGGAAGATAGGGCAAAGCTGGCCTAACCGGTCGCCCCCTTCACACTTGGGGATTAGAGCAATGAAGGTTGCATTCAATGCCCTAAGCATCTGCTTATTCCTCAGGGACTCCTAGACTACTTCCAATAAATCCAGCTTAATTATATCCCAAAACTCTTGAAAGAATTCAACCGGGAACCCATCTGGTCTAGGAGCCTTTCCTTTCCTCATGTGGGAGACAATCCTCTCAAGTTCTTCCAGCAAAATGGGACACAAAAGCTGCTCATTCATCTCCCTCGAGACAAAAGAAGGGATGCAAGACAAAACCAAATTCTCCTCCACTGTTTCCCCCTAAGAGTCCTCCCTAAAGAGGGACTGGAAAAACTAGAGAGACTCCCTAAACATCTCTTGCAAGGATAAGCATTGCTCACCTTTGTCATTAACCAGAATAGGAATGGAATTTCTATGTCTTCTTGCTTTCACTAAGTTGAAAAAGAAACTAGTGTTCTTGTCCCCCTCATTCAGCCAATCAATACGAGCTCTTTGCTTCCAATATATTTCTTCCTTAAGCTGCCATTCCTTTACTGCCTTGACAGCCCTGTCTTCCTCTCTAAGCAATTCCTCAAACAAACCATGCTCTCTGATTTCATTGGTGATCTGATTTAACACAATTTGAGCCACTTTCTTCTCAAGAAAAATATTCCTGAAACCTTGTCGGTTCCACTGTTTAAGCTGAAGCTTAACAAATTGCAGCTGCTTGGCAAAAGAGTACATTGCAGTGCCAAAGGCCGGCCTCCCTTTCCTCCACTAGTCCGCAACAAGAACCTACAAGGAAGGGTCCCAAAGCCACATAAGTTGGAATTTGAATGAAGGTGAATGGGCCACCCGAGCTGAAGATGAAACTAGCTTGATAGGCCAGTGATTCGACCCTCTCCAGTCCAAAATCTCAAAACTTGTGGACCACTCCCCGCCAATCCAAAAACAAGAAACCAGAAAATGATCCAACTATTCAGCAATCCAATTCTCTCCCACCCTCTTGTTGTTCCAAGTGAACAAACCATTACTAGGCTTGATATCAACTAGTTGTAGCAAGGAGATACTATCCTGGAAAAGGAAAGAAGAAGTTTCCAATTGCATTACACCCCCCTTCTTTTTCACTCAACTCCAAGATGGCATTGAAGTCTCCTACCATAATCCAAGGATGAAAAGGGGCCAACCTTCACATACCAAAAACATCAGACCATAAGTTTTTCTTACCCTAAAGATTAGTGGGAGCATAGATATTCAAAAACAAGATGAGGTCCCCGGTCTCAAGACTAGATAGCACCCCGGATAATGAGGATCTGGAGGTAGCCCACCAGACAGGGTGGAACCTTAAAGGGTTCCAAAGATAGGCCACTCCTCCCAAGGAACCAGCTGCCCCAACACACTGACACTCACCTCGCCCCCACAGCTTTGGCACGAGACCCATCATGCTTTCCACTGAAAGTTTAGTTTCTTGCAAGAAAAGGACATCAGGTGAATGATTCCTAATCAAATCCCGAACAACTTTTTGTCTAGGGCCATTGTTCAAGCCCCTTACATTCCATGAGAGCACAATCATTTAGGAGGGTTGGAAAAGTGTGAATCCAAAGTCTTCACTAACCCTGACTCAACCAAATTCTCCCCCATCAATTTGATCTTATCCAGATCCTTCTTTCTGCCATCCTTTGAGCTCTTATCTGAAGCAATTTTCTTAATATCTTTCCGATGTAGACCCAGGTGAATGGCAGATTTATTACTCTCAACCCTAGCTGGTTCCAATTTCAAAGCAATCGGAGAACCCTCCCCCTCAGCCAGATTCACCTCAATACCAAAAGCCAGGCCCAACTGAACCCCTACTATCTAGTCCATCTCCATCTACTGGCTTCCAACCATTAGTAGGGTCTGGGTAGCTTCCTCCATTATTTTTTTCGGAACCCCTCCTGATGCACCCTGATCTAGAGGGGTTAACCCCGAATTTACTTCCTGATGGCTCAGGTCATCTAAGGCCTCAAATCTATTAAAGGTATCCTCCTCACGTCTCTCCTGTAAGGGTCTCTTTTGTCCTCTGTTCCTGTTCTTTGTCTTGACTGAGACAAAACCATTAGCACCCTCTACCACACCCGACATGGCAGCTTTCCCTTTCTCAACTTTATCAAGGCTCGGTTCTGACTGTTGAGGTTGTCACACCATCGGTTTGTATCTAGGACACTTATGCTGTAAATGACCATACTCATGACACATACAGAAGCGAAAGGTAAAGTCTCATAATCTAACTATTGAACCCAAGAATATGAGCCTGCACACATATCTATAGCATCTGGCAAGGGTTTACTAAGTTCTATTTCAACATAGATATGTGCAAAGGTCATTACCTTT
The DNA here is from genome assembly GCF_030272615.1 of Cryptomeria japonica. NCBI lineage: Eukaryota > Viridiplantae > Streptophyta > Pinopsida > Cupressales > Cupressaceae > Cryptomeria > Cryptomeria japonica. Next base: position 19,965 of record NW_026729536.1, on the reverse strand, counting down.
CTCCCCAGAGTTTGCAACGACGATCCCACTGGCCTCCCAAGCAGAGTGGCGAGCATCCGTAGCACATCCTCCCGACAACATTCCACTGGAAGACGTGGTAACCGAACCCACACCAGAACCCTATTTGGGAGCTCCTCTGAAGGATTAAACCCCGCATGCCAAGGTTTGATAAATATTCCCACCTGGTTGTAAAAATACAGGACTCCTTCAAAGACCCTATTGCTATCCTCCATGCAGTTGAAAGTAACCATGAAGTAGTTATTTGCCAAAAGCATAATCTCCATTTCCCCTTCCGGTGCCCATGTCCATTGCGACCAGTTTTCCAAAAACTGCAATGAAACCCTCATTCCCAAAAACTTGTAGTATAGCGAGTGATTTGAAAAGTATTCAATGTCCCATACTTGTCATTCAATGTTCAAAAATTAGGCATGTAACAAAACTGATATTTTATTTTCTTCTTCTTATTGATTGTATCTCTTTTTGTTTCTTTACAAGCACAAATAATTTTCTTTTTTTCTGATAATATTTTATTATTACTTACTTCCAATTTCATATAGTTTGCAAAATTGACTTGTGTAAGGAAATGAACATTATTCTGTTAATTGCACGGATTGTTACAATAACAAAAGCAAAGTAATTTGTCAACTTTTTCTACAATATATATTTGTGCTTTTAAAAAATGATAAAATTTCATTAAAAAAATATTTTAAATTCAAATATAAAGAGTCAACTTTATCTACATTATTTCTAACATTTTTATCAATCTTCTTAAAACTAAACAAAAATTTCCTTGGTGTACCCATAGCACGCTACAATGCAATGGCTAATAGATAAGTGATTATTGTAAGAAAAAACATGTCAATTGAATCAAGATTCAATGTATCCTAGAGCATAAATAAACATTAAAAATCATATTAGTGACATACATAGACTAATATATAGAAATCCAATCATACACAAACTTACTATAATTATAATACATTGCAATAATATAAAATACTAAAGACAAAACTAAATAATAATTAAAAAATAATATTCTAATGCCTAAAATGTTTCTAACATAAATTTATTAGATAGTATTTCGTAGCTTCTGGAAAGATCCTACTAGACATTATTTGGTGGCATTTATTTGTTCTTTTCTTAAGACATAGTCAGTTAGTCTAACCTTCTAGCGTGTAAATTGTTTCGTCTCCACTACGCTACAGTAGTTTGAATGCCTAATTGAAGAAAAGTTTCCTACTGTATTCATTAAAGGTGGGGGTGTCTCTATAAATGAATAACAACACTGCCTTGGATTTCATATCGATCTTCACCTACGAACTCCTTATTCAATTGAAACATAATTTTTTTTGTGTCCATTTTACTTAATAAATATGGAGAATTCGATGCATATGAAACTGAGAACACTGCTTCTTGTGTTGTTGATAACGTTTACGGTGCATGTCTCGGCCAAATGCCAGGTTCCATGTGCACAGAAGTCCTCTGAAATGGAAGAGAAGTGGGCGCATGTGCAACTCGGCCAAGCGCCACAATACCCATCGGAAGCTGTTTTATCAGACCTCAATCTCTATCCTAATGTTCAAGCCGCTGCTTCAGAGTCTCTGCATAACGACAGCCACTGAAATCCATACTCGTTCCTCTTCTTTTCTATTTCGTTGTCAAATAGAATAAATAAAACCGGATCCTCTCCTAGTGTTCCCTTCATTCACTATTTCCTTTCCATTCATTCGATACATGTAATTGATTGAATTGTGAATAAACCTTGGCACCTATTATCCTTGAGTTGTATTTTTTCTAATTTTTTATTAACAAGATTTTATTTATCATCTTGGAAGGAAAGCTGAATCTCTTTTACCTAAAATTCTCATTAATAATAAAAGATTCAAATGCAGAGTTACAGAAGATAAAGAGCTTTGCTTTTAGTAGGAATATCAATGAGAATGTATTGTAACAGGAGGAGCAATATAGAATCAACATGTTCGGGCCCCAAGAAAAATCTCAACAATAAAAACTGCTGTAGAAGAAGAAAAGAATTAAACCTTGGACCATATTGACACAGTCTCTTTCGTTTATACCAATTGACACAGTTGTAAATCCTACATGTGTGTCCACTACAACACTGACCATAGCCAAACCAATCTTCACAAAACACTCTAACTAAGAATGAGGTACAACAGGCTGAATCTATCAAATTATTAGTTCCTGCCAGGGAACTGTAGAGGAGGCACCAACATTTAAACTGCAATTATTCTAGGCTGTAGCCAATCAAACTATGGGAATTTTTTGCATAAATTTATTTTCGAAGATGTGTTATATACAATCTGTACATTTTTTACTTGAGATTTTGATACAAAGTATTTTGGCAATCTGAGATAGGCATTGCAGATTACTGGCAGAAGCATTCGCTCTTACGAATGCGAAAGAATACCAATGTGAAAGAACCCAAGATTTCCAAAGTGAAGGCTGAAAACACAGTGGTCTCGGGTACTCGTTTTTGGCGATCACCGTTTGTGCAGAAGGCTGTAGAGCAAGAATGGCTAAAATGATCAGTTGGCAATTGGGTTCTATTATTTTTCCTGCAGATAAGATGTGGGTTATGAAGAGTATGCCAACTATAGTCTATAGTCCATGCCACATCCACAGATAAGAAACTTCGTAACATCCAAGCTCTGCATATCACATGACGTCTCTGCACTTCAATCGACTTATTGGTTATGGACCTCTGGTATGCCTTTTGTTCTTCGTTGATAGTCTACTTCATTACTGTTTTTCTTTGCGTTTGGGTTCGCCCAAACTGTGTCCCCAAATGCCCACTTGCCATAAACATGAAGAAACCTTGCAAAACAAGCATTTATCTATTTGCTTGACAATGCTTTTAATCTTTGAAATTATTTTTGTCCCTTTCTCTTTTGTTGAAGATTATCGTATATATGTGATGGCAAAGCCATATGTATGGAAGCTGCAATAATAATACAAGGATCTCTGTTCTACTTTCTGGTGGATGTAGTCAAATTGGTGAGCCATGTTAAATACTGTGTTGTGCATAATTTGTGTGTTTCCAATTTATCTTTTGTTTTAACAATTAGTATCAGTCCAGTTACAAGATGCAAGATTTAAGAGCAGACGATTCACAACAGAGCAAACAGTACCCATGACGAAGGCAATGCTTCCATGTGTTGGTATATTTGTAAATCCCATCGAATCTATGGCTGCCATATTAAATTGATTGGTTGATGTAGGAAATTTTGTCACTTAAATTGGCTGGTTATTGCTTATTTTTGTGGCTTGAAGTTGGTGGTCGCAAGACATCTATGTAGTCAGAAGGCGAGGACTATACGGTTTTAGACTTGGGCTCACCGCAACTTAGTTACATACAAGCTAAAATTGGGTAGATGGGATTCCAAGGTGTTTTCCTCTTTCATGTAGTGAATGAATTTGAGCCCATGATTACCCAAGCTTCTTACTGTATTCTCTATGTGCCATTTCTTTAGAGGAAGCCCAATCAATGTGTTTATTTGGAGGAATTAAAGAGAGAAAGGAGAAGAAGAGAAGAGTTTGGAGGAGAAAATAGAGCCTCTATTGTGTCACCCTTTGGAGAATGATGATCTAGGATTTAAGATTTAAGAAGCCATAGAGGATTGTTGACAGAGAGGATGATTACTAAAAATAAAGACTCAATAGAATTATCCCCTAGAAAAAATGACGCCTTTTTCATGAGGGATAAAACCCTAGATTTTTGGTTGGAATCTATGTAGATGTTACACAGGAAGAGTCTCGAAAAATAAAGGAGGAATTCGCAGCAAGTGAAATTTTTTCTATAAATGGAGTTGCTTTTGATACTGCTGTAAATGGGCCCAATGACTATTAAAATTTTGTTGCAGATTCACCAAGTATTGATTCTTTAAGGATGAACAATAGACTGCAAATCTCATAATCTTTTTGTGTTTCTGGAATAGAGCAAGAGAGGGGGAGAGAGAAAGATGCCTTCCAACTCTTCGAACTTGTGTGAATGAGTCAGCAAAGGAACTTGTGATTGAAAGAAGATGGAGAGACGTGGTTTAATTTCTTACAGTTTCGTCGCCCAGCAAAGTCGAACCACTGACCCCTCCCCTATTTTGTAGAAGCAACCTGCGGCCTGTCTCTTTTTGGTCTGCAACTATGAAGAAGAATTGAAGCACTTGAAGAGTTTATGAGCTGAAATGGAGAAACTTGTCAAGATGTAGGAGCCTCGCATCACACCCAAGATCAAATGTGAGAAGAGGAATCCTTGTGTGGGTCAAAATCGGAGAAGCGATGCTAAGGGCATCATGGTACTCATCAAGTCCAGTGAAGGGGCTTAGAGGCATGAAATGAGAGGCCCCGCTGCTCCTGCTGGTAAACTCTTTCATTAGCCGCCCATTTCAGAGGTGAATTTGGCAGCGGTGGCAGCGGCTTTGAAAGTGAGAGTGTTAGTTCACTAGTGGATCATTTAAAATTATATATATCTTTACACCATTCAAGTCATTGTCATTACATAAAATATATCCAGGAACACATTCAGCTCCAATCTTACAGTTGATTTGATTGTGCCTCATAATGGAGGAATTCTCATTAATTGCTCAAACCTTTTAAAGAAAGTGTGTTCAGCATGTCTATGAAGTAAAAGAATCCCATTTTTTCAGACCAACTTTTACAGAGCTATGTTATTTTTGGTAATATATGTGTTAAGACAAGAAAATTGTATGTATAATTTTCTCACAAATTGGAGTTTAACATACAAGAATTAGAAGATGAAAAGTCCCTTTCTAATTGTTTATAATATGGGGTTTCTCTATCTCCATGAAATGACTATATTATCATGAGATGAAAATTATTATTGTTTATAAGGGATGACGATAATAGAACGGTCATTGATAACGAGTTGTAATTTATTTTTTTATTATTATATAGCTTACACCATTCAGGTGACTGTAATTACATAAAATATATGTAGGAAAACATTCAACTTCAATCTTATGGTTGATTTGATTGTGCCTCATAATGGAGCAATGCTCATTAATTGCTCAGACCTTTTAAATATACTATATTCAGCATGTCTATGAAGTAAAAGAATCCTATTTTTTCAAACCAACTTTTATAGAGCTATGCTATATTTGGTAATATATGTGCTAAGACAAGCAAATTGTATGGATGATTTTCTCACAAATTGAAGTGTTACATAGAAGGATTAGAAGATGAGAAGCCCCTTTCTAATTGTTTATAATATGGGGTTTCTCTACCTCCATGAAATGACTATATTGTCTTGAAACTAAAATTATTATTATTTATAAAGGATGATGATAATAGAATGGTCATTGATATCGAGTTGTAATTTATTTTTTTATTATTGTATAGATTTCCACAATTCAAGTCACTATCATTACATAAAATATATCCAAGAAAACTGTTAGCTTCAATCTTACAATTGATTTGATTGTGCCTCATAATGGAGCAATTCTTGTTAATTGCTCAAACCTTTTAAATAGAGTGTATTCAGCATGTCTATGAAGTAAAAGAATCCCATTTTTTCAAACCTACTTTTATAGAGCTATGTTATTTTTGGTAATATGTGTGTTAAGACAAGCAAACTGTATGGATGATTTTCTCACAAATTAGAGTGTTACATACAAGGATTAGAAGATGTGAAGCCCATTTCTAATTGTTTATAATATGGGGTTTCCCTACCTCCATGAAATGACTATATTGTCATGAAATAAAAATTATAATTGTATAAAGGATGGCGATAATAGAATGGCCATTGAGAATGAGTTGTAATATATATTTTTATTATTGTGAGATCCAATGTAATATGCTCACTCATGTTATTCGTTGTGTTAAGGATGGTACGCATTCATAACTTTGTATTTCATTGATGATACATTGAGGAACTTTGGATTTATTTTTGTACAGAATTCTAGTGGGTGTTGTGTTGCATAGGTGCACTTATAGACTTCTTTCTAATTATTATAATTGTTTCTTGTGGTGAGTATACATACTCATAATTAGTGGTAATATGTTCACCATTTTTACATTATTATCTAATGATGACACTTTGATTACAATTCTATGAGCACTTTGTGACTATAGAATATTTTACATGATATAATCATATTGATATGTTTTTTAGATTCTTAGTTGTTAAGATAATGATTTCGGAAGTATATAAATTTTGCATACAATATCCTCTAGGTATAACCTAGATACTACTACTTTTTATTCTAGTTTGTAGTGATCTTCTATATATGTACATGTTCCTAAGTTATTTAATATATTAGATTTTATCCTTCAGTGTTTCTCATTTTTGTAATTGTAATTTTCATCTCGACTAGTTTCCCAGTTCTCATATGATATTAGAGATTTATCTCATGCAAATAAACAATATTTTTGTTTGAAAATTTATGTCATGGTATGATTTTAGGCATTTGGATAATCTAGAGATATTTTTTGAAGATAGAAATAAAGGGAGATAGATAAATATAGAGAGAGATAGAGAAGGAGAGAGAGAGGAAGTTATATATATGTGTGTGTGTGTATGTGTATGTGTATGTGTATGTGTATGTGTATGTGTATGTGTATGTGTATGTGTATGTGTATGTGTACAGAGACAAAGAGAGAGGCATCGAGAGAGATAGATATGTTAGATAGTTCAAATAACTGGAAGACAAAGAAGATGGGGGGGGGGGGGTGAATCAGTTGTCACATATTACCGGAACTATTGGCAATTTAAACTTTAATATTGGAACCCAAAACATTAATATTGGAATAGCAGTTAAACCAACTAAGCATAAACAATAATCACAAAATAAATACCATCCACGTGACACCAAGATTTGTACGTGGAAAACCAAGTAAAGGGAAAAAAAATGGTGAGAAGCCTACCCATAGTTAGATAATACTTCTGTAGTAAGTATGTTAATTATAATTGAGGGGCTTGCACTTGCAAGAAGGCCAACATCCTAGAGTACACTGCTCATCACAAAAGGAGCCTCCTTGACTACAAAGAAATCTAGACTACAATCCCAAGAAGTGTTGTACTGCAAAAGATAGCATCTCCTATGCCTGAGTATAGTTCCAATTAAGCTCAATACCAGAGGACTAAATCCTCTTACATACACCTAATTCAATCTCCAATGGTTGACCAAATCCTCTACTTAAATGATATTACATTATCAAGCAATGCTAATAATTCATCTCTAGATAACTCGGGGAATTATTGAATGAAAACTCTATCAATAATTTCTTGATCCTATTCTACAACCATTTTCCATTTATTTGCAAGAATAGAATACAAAGAATCAAAAATGTCCTTCTCAATATCTTGAGGCAACTGATTGTATTGACATAGATGGTTGATTACCTCTTGAACAATTTGTTGTTTCTGACCATCATCAAATGAATCAAAATACTCTTTCACATTATCAAACCGTTTCTCCCCTAACTTTTTTAATGTCCTCTCAAAATCAGTCATTGGTTTGTATGATGTAACATTAATAGGAGTACTTTCCTTTGAAATTTCTCCTACTGGTTTGGATTTCTTACCAGTCAATTTCACCTTCTTTGGTTCCTCTTCAGTGTCAGTATCCTCAGATACTTCTTGAAGATTGAGATGTCTACCTCTCTTCTTTGTTGCAGTCTACTTATTTGCATATACTTTGGGTACCGGTTCCTTTTTGACTTGAATATTTCTTGTCACCCTTGTATCGGTGGTCACTAAAGCTACTTGCTCAACTTTCTTCTTTTTCTCTTTGGCATTATTGGGTTGAGTAGGTGCATTCCTTTCCTAGTAAGTTCCCAATTTTTTCTTCTTCTTATCCTTAGGAGATGCCAAAAAACTATTGGCACAACCAATAAATAAGTCATAGTTGACTTCATAACTCATTTCTTCCATCTCTTCCTCCCTAGGTTCAATGGCCTCCATAAGGCAGAAATCAGTGGTTACAGTGAAACAAATGCCTTTTCAAAGTGTTTCACCACTTCATCAGGTAGCCTTAACCTTATGCTCATCTTCTTTTGAAACTCATTGAAATATATGTTCATGGCAACAGGAAATGTGTTCTTCACAGCCTTAATGCTATTTTTGATTTGATTTGTAACCGATATGTCCTTAGACCATTCAACATCACCAATTCCTGGTAGGAAATTCTAAAAATAGAAGAATAGACCAATCGACCATTGACCATATTTGAATTTTTGACTATTGTCATTCTTAATTCATTTTAAGGTCAGCAACAATTGTCTTCTCATTGCCTCACACAAGTCATAATCTGCATTCTGAATAATCATCATGTAGGCGGCATGCACAATAGTCGATGGTACACTATTCATCCTACTAGAGTGGAATATCTGATAACCAATGACCATAGTTGCAAATCTAACCGCTAGATCTGCAATGTTGTTGATCGATATAGCATGATCATCAACGATGGTTAGAGTCAGTGCAATCATAGTCTCTTTTGAAATTGTCCTTAGTTTTGTTACTTTACCGATTTTCCAGAAACTAGTCACTGCATGAATTTCTTCCTTTGTGATTATGTGCGACCTATCAAGATACATATTCTCTCCATGTGCACGACTAAGGATAATCCTAACATGCTCTTCCTCAAAATCTTCAAGAAAATATGCCACATTATGAAAACCCTTTTCATAAACCCTAATGTATTCGGGTTTGATTTTCCCATTCTTATCACACAAAGGTTTGAGTTGTGAATAAATTGATAGTGATCCTAGATCGTCAATTTTATAGTCTATATAGTTGGATAAATCACCTTTGATCATCACACCATCAGGAACTTAAGAAAATGCATTATATGATTCTATTTTATCTTATTCCATAGACACCATAGATTCAACAGTAATCATAAGTCTCTTTGCTAGTATAGACGATGCCATTCTGGATAATCTTGATTTGAGAGATTAAAAAAGAATACCTTATTATCTTCATGCTGGCAAGGTTTCTGATTGATCTCTCAAATGCACACCCATTTTGCCTTTTCTTATCTTCGAATCTGATTCAACTTTTGAACTGCAGCACAAATCCATTCACAATCAACTAACAATTCTTTGTTTCGATCTACAGATGCTCAAAAACTCTTCTTCAAATGCAATTAGGGTAAACGTAACTCAGTAAAACTTTATTTTATAAACTTACCCACTGTATTAATTGCACAACTGATAGGGTAACAAACTCACCTATACCAATAGGTATATAACCGGTTGGTAATCCTTAGAAAACCGATAGATAAGAATATCAAGAATTCTCATAATACAACTTGAAATGAAAAAATATCTTACCATATATTCTTCAAGGGGTCCGAACGTAGGTTTACCACTATGCTCCCCTTAGGCTTGATGAAAAGCTCAGTTCTCAGGTGCAGGATTCTCCACACTAAGTGAAGGGTTAGATTCTTCTGTAGGCTTGTTCTCACTTTTCTTCTTTTAGATTTTGTTCATCTCCACTCTAGTTTCTTCAACATCAACCTTTTGCTTACCTTTTTGATCTTCATAGTGGTTAATCAGTTTGTTCTTCTTAGTTCTACAAAACTTAGCCATGTGTCCTAGTTTTTTACAATGATAGATGGCCATCCTAGATGCTCTCCAAGGTCCTGCATTACCTCTTCCAGTTCTCCTTCTGTAGTTCATAGCCACATGTCCATAATTATTGCAAATTGTGCAAATCAAATTTATTACCTTTTCCATCTCATATGGACTGAACCAGTTGACAAAGGCTTTTTTCTAGTTCATATTTCTTCGGTTGTCATAGGTCCTTCTCCAATCATTGATAGGTCTTGGATTCATGTGAGGTGTTGAATTGTTCACTCCATATTTGCATTCAACTAATCTATGTCCATAAATGTTGCATATGTAACAATGACCTTCAAATCTTCTAGACACATATCTAGCATTAGCATTATAGCTTGTGTTCACATTAGGTCTTCTTCTACACGCATTAGTAGTACATCTAGGTTTGTGACAGATAAAGCAAATAGGTTTGAAAACTTTCTTACCAATAGGCTTCTTAGCCTTAGGAGAAGTTTTATCTTTGTGTACGTTGCTCTTGGTACCGAATGATTCTCCTTTCTCAGATGTGTTGAATCTGAGTCCAGATGTGTCACCTTTCATCCTCTGAGATTCGATCTACTCATCCAGCATAGAAGAACTCTTATTAAATTTTTCAAGCTGCCTATTAGCCTCAATAATCTCTTTGGTAAGATATTCATTGTGCTTTGTTTGAGTCTCTCTCAGAGAAATTTCCATTTAAAGATCTAAATATAAAGATTATTTCTCTTCCTTCTCCTCATGCCAACGTTCATGGAAAGATGCATTTTCCTGCTTGATCTTAGCAATCTCATGATCTCTCTCTTTGATTAGGTCTTCAGCTGCCCTCCTTGCTTCAAGTTCCCTCCTCAGATTTAGCTTTTCACCATTCAGTTTTACCACTTCTTCAACCAGTGCATCAATGTTGGCCTCATCAAAAGAACTATTGTCAGTGATATCCAATAGTTCCTCAATCAGTCACTCCTTATAACTTGTGAAGATTTAAATCTGCCCCTTAGGGTTTCAAGCTCTTCCTTGATTGCATCTAGCACTCTAGCCATCTCTATATAACTCATATCTCCCATACTGGCTTTAGGGTTTCCTTCCAAGTGATTAATCCCTAAGGAATTTAGGCTCTGATACCAATTTATAGACTTAGAAAGCATTGAGAGAGGGGGTGAATCAGTGATAGCAAAAACAATACCATTTTAAAGACAGACTGGTAAGAACAATACACCAGTTTACTTAAAACTATGCATGCAACCCAAAGTGATATAAAAGCATCCACAACAAGTAAAACATCCACCATAACACAAGTGTTTATATGTGGAAAACCCCACTAGGAAAAACCACGGTGAGATGGGAATCACAAGTTAACTATCTGCAGAAATAGGTAATTGACCGATTAAGGTCTACAAAGTGCTCTACTAGGAGTGTATCCTATTAAAGATCCCAAAGCCCTGTTAGGAGCTATACTTGATTAAAGGTAGCACCTTGTTAGGAGTAACCTTAGTAGAGGATTTCAAACCCAAACTAATGGATCACCTAGTTAGAGGATTTGTACAAATAAGCTTGTGAGAGCTTACTCAGTTAGGAGATTTAACTATTGTAGTGATAAGAAAACAACAGGTGGTATGATCTATAAATAGCACATATTGCTTGTATAGATCCTCTTCTCCTCACTCAATACTGCATCACTGACATACTCTGCAACTCCTTCAATAAATCACATCAACTCATCACTTGTATCTCACATCATAAAACTAGTTCATCACAATGTCATTTTATAGACATTAGATTTCATGTTGGCTCAAGAACCTCATTGCAATTTCCTAGGTTTAGTGTATCTTGATAATCTTACATAACACATCACACATTACTGCCAAATCCATCGATTAGAGATAACTCATCACGACGAGTGATAACTCATCACACACTTAGTGAGACCTATTGGAACATGGATAATGGTTGAGTGTTAACCACTTCCAACTCATAGACCGATTATCCTCCATTTGCCTCTTTATTGATCTCCAAAGTCTCTCCAAACTGGTGTCAGTGAAAATGACAAAAAACAATTGTCATTCATGCATATCCTGGTTGTTTACATATACCAGTTGGACCTCTCTATACAAATGATACTAGTTTGCAATACTAAGACTTAGGAGTACTACCTGTTTGTCTTAACTAAGATGACTATGACAATGTGAACATATGTGTGTATATGTGTCATCAATGACAACACATAAAGTCATCCAATATAAAAATCATGATCAAGCCAACAAGATGATGACTTTATGAATTGTTATATGGGTTATTATGTTGTTATGTGCTCATTTGATAACTTATATCTATCTCTTTGTATTTGTTGTTAATACTCTCTTATGATGGTCTGAGGATATTTTATGATGTACTAACCCTAATTCTTGAAGTGCGATCGATTATGATATTGCTTGATTGTTTGTGAGTGTCTTCTATTATCTTTGTGATAGGGATGATGTCACATCACTCATTATGAGCAGGATGTGTCGTTATGATTCTCTATCACTTGCCTGTATTATATATGGTATATGTTGTATCGTGGCTTTGTGGATGCATGATTTGAAGGTACCAGACATAGAATCTACCTGGATTCACAGGTCTGAGTCTGTCTTATCCCAATGGCAAGTTGATCGAAGATGACACAAAATCCCATTCGACACTCTAGGTGTAAGATTGATTACCCTTGTTAGTCTTGCATGAGTTGTTGTTTAGTGTTGAGTGATCTCTTGGATGTGTTTTTGATGTAATGCTTGGAGTGTTATGTTATTCATTGATTTAGTTATTAATTGATTAAATGATTTTATATCATTGGATATTTATTATTTATTGTCTTTAAGAATTATTAATATTGTTATATAGCCTTTGATTATTTATTTATGGCTTTAATTTATTTATAGCCCTTGGTTTATTATATTTATTTATTAGGATTTGTATAGATTGTATCCATGAGTATTATTATTATTTATCTTTTTAAAATTTTGGGATAATTAATATATTCTTTCTACTTACCCTCTTATTCTATTGGTTGAATTATTGGGTAAGTTAATTCAATAATATCTTATTTATTTTTGCCTTGGGTTTTGTTATGGGTTGGTAAGAAATATTATTTTTGTTGTTATTTTGATTTGCTGACATATTGTATGGTTTTGGCCTAGTTTTCTATTTATTTTCTTTACTATGATATTCTGGGGGTTGGCTTGGGAAGTGCTTTTCTGTGATTTTGGATTGTGGCCTGTTGGAACTTCTTTAGCAAATCCATCCTTTCATTTTCAAATTTTCACCAGTTTGAAAGATTTCTTGCTCTTGCATTTTCTATTTTAAAAAGATTGTCTTTTCTACATATTCTTGGGAGTTTTGGGAAAAATATTTCATATAGGTTTGTATAGATTAAATTTTATTTTTTATCATATATAATATATTCCATAGTTTCAACTATATGGATTGGGGAAAATATTATGTATTGTAGTTGTGCACAAATGGGAATAGCCAACTCTACAAACATTGTCTGTGCATTCTTGGCTTCCTGTGTGTTATGCTTTCGATAGGATTTGAGATTTGGTTTCTGTTACATCCTTGTTGTTGTTGGAGGAGTCGGGAAATTATTTATTCTATGTAGTTTTATGTGTTTTGGCTCAATGTTGTGTCCACCATTTCTGAGAAATCTTTTATTATGGTTTATGGTTCAGTGTTTTATTTATATCATTTGTTTGCTATGATCTATGCATCTCTATTGAACGTTTATTTATAAATTTTTTATACTTGAATCATTTTATTTTATTTTGCTAAGTTTCATGGTTTTGTCTGATTTTTCTGAGAAAATGCGCTAAAAGGACATATGCGCTATTTCGTTAAGTATATGCATTGTTTTACCTATCAAATGCATTGTTTTTTTTCTCATATCTAGTGCAGTGTGATTCAAATGTACTGAAACATTATGAATGTGTCATAGGATTTGATCAATTTTCCATAGATTAGGATATATGTGTTGCAGGACTCAATAGATGTGTTTTTCAATTAGGTATATGCGCTAACCCGCTAAACAAATGTGCAAATCTGGTTATTTTAATCTTCTGAGTTAGTTTACCAAATCTTTTAGTATTCTATTTGGATTTATCAGTTCTCTATTTGTCTTGGGTTACTATCCATAATCGTGTTATATTTTCTGAGTACTCTTGGATGTCCGAAGTAATATTTTGATGTGTTATTTAATCATTTGTATCGTTATAGGATGAGTATTACCTTGCTATGTTGATGGTTCTTTTATCTCTGATATTGTGTGATCTATGAGATCTATGTGAATTATGCTATTGGCTCAATGTGTATTTATGATGTTTGATCTTGGATAGTTAGGTTGTATTTTGTCGGACATCTTACTTGATTGTTTATGTTGTTAAGGCCTACATGCATGATTAGGGGGAGGGTTTCCATGAGTCTACCAAAGTCATGAGGAATGGACTACTAAGATTCTTGTGTAATAGAGCTGGCATCTAGACCATTTGGATAGCTCATTGGAGGTTTTCCATTGTAATTGATAAGTGATAATATAATAATTAATATTAGGTGGGTTGGGTAGAGTAACTCATCTAAGAAAGATAATAAATGTGTTTTGCAATACCCATCTCATGGATCAGAGACCGGAGTGAGGTGGTAGATCTGGTTACCGAGTAAACCATACTACCTTGATTTCCTCAAAGGTTGAGGCAGTTCTGCATGTGTATCCTATGTGGTAGCATGTGATGACATTCTTTTCCTACATGTTGGTCCTAGTTCCTTATGTCTTGTTCTTGAGTCACCTCTGGAGGTTTCTTAGTTATTTGATATGTTTTTCTTGGTTTGTGGTAGAGTTGTTTCCTCTTTGGTTGATAGGTGTCAGCTTAGATCTAGAGTGTGTGTGGGATGTTGTGTCATCTTCTAGCACAATGGTGGATCCTTTAGTTCCACATGGTCGAGTGGTTGGTGCCTTTCTTTCATTGGGATTCTTTTCTTGGATGAACTACATGGATGTGGATCTCTTATCTCTTTAGTTCATATATGAATATTCATAGAAGATTATTGTATGTGAGTCATTTGACATGTATATGTAAATGCATTTGAGAGCTATGATGATTGTTGTAAAAGACACTGTATTCATGTATCTAGTACATGTTATTAGGGAGAGCAATGATGTATCATGTGTATCTTGAGAATGATTAATAATGAGGACAGTGGATATTGAATCTATGGATGTGTACTTGGTGCTATGATTGTGATGATGTAATTAGTTCATATTGCTATGGTTTAATAATGTGGTAATTGTTATTGAATTGTATTTAATGTTAAAAGAAATTAATGGATGAGATTAGGAACATTTTTTATTGGTGCTTCAAATGAACCTAATGGGGGTCAGTTGGTAGTTACATCATTGAAGATTGCATTTAGGATAGATAGATTAGAAATGATCTTGCACATGTGAATGTAGGGAATAGTTGATAATATAAGTAGTGTGTACTGGATTGGTTGTAATTATGAAGTTGTTTCCTATATTCACTAGTATAAGTAATGACGTTGATTTACCCTATGGAAGTTAGATGTTATTGATGTAGTTGTATTGCATTTATGCCTGTGTATCATGATTGATGATTATATTCATGATGAGTAGTTAAATGTATATGTAGCATTAGTTTATATGATGTTTAAAAATAATAATTGTCATCTCTATTTTGCATGTTAGTTAGTGTATTTCTCTAGGGTATTTTGGTGGGCGTTATAACCTGACAACAATATACCCAATGCCAATGTACTTGATGGTAGATACCCGATGGTAATGTACCCGACAATAAATACCCAATAGCAATGCACTCGATGGTAGATACCCGATGATAAATACCTGATAGCAATGTACTCGATACTAATGCACCTGACGTTGGATACACAATGGCAAATACCCAATGCCAATGTACTCGATGACAAAGTACCTGATGGTAGATACCTAACGACAAATGCTTGAGGGTAAATACCCGATGGCAAACAATTGAGAATTGTATTCAATCTACCCAGAAATATGAAAGACCAGTATTATAATCCAAGCTAGCATAGTAGATCGTAGAACAAGGCATATGAAAACTATAGAAACAGATTGTTAACAATTGAAGACTTGTATTCCCAGATTATATCTATATACAAAAATTTGTCTTTGCAAGATGATGTCACAAGTTTGAAGCACAAAGTGAAATATCAAAATGATATTTCCAATGGTAGACTAGGGTGAGGAATGACTCCCACTAAAACTATGAGTGCTAGAATGGGGAGGATCTTGCACCTTTGAAACAACAACCGGAACACCCATTTCCAATAGGAATTAAAAATACACAAGAAAACATAAACATCCACTATCCTTCCTAGAAGCCCACCATGGCCTTATAAAGAGCTCCATAAATTTTAATATATTTATTATTTAATATATAATATTAAAGTTAATTAAATATTATATCTATAATTAATATTTATTTATTTTTGCATAAATTTAATTGTCAATTGAAAATATATATATATTAATATATTAGATATTTCTTGTAAAATTATAACTTATATGAATTAGGATAAATATCAAGATATTTATTTTAAAATAATAATATTCTTCTCTTTAATTATATGACCAAATTTTTATTATGTTAAAATTTTGAAAGTTATCAAAATTTCATCTAATAAAATTCTTGTACTTATTGTTAAATATTAAACCAAATAAATAAGTGCCATTATGGCCACTATTGAAGTTCAGGCCTGGTAAGGGGACTTCTAGGGTTGATCCTACTTTGCTACAAAGAAAGAAGGTGATATGGGAAAGACCTAGTGAAGGTTGGGTGAAAAAAAAGTTTTGACGTTGCCTCTAAAGGTAATCTTGGAGTTTTGGGGGTAGGTGTTGTTGCAAGAAACTAATATGGAGTAATCTAAGCTATTGGAGTACCAAGACTAAATGCACTTACCATTCTTGGATGGGTTACATTGCCTATGAGATTATGATGAAATCTTCATTATGCTAACCCCACTTTATGATTATATTGGATGAGATGATGCTATGGTGTTTGTGAATTTCTTACTACTGTATGTGTGATAGGGACAATGTCATACCACTCATTATGAGCATGAGATGACATTGGGATTCTTTATCACTTGTTTGATAATTTATAATTTATTATTGTATATGTAGTATCATGGTTATTGGTAGTTGCAGGATTATAGGCACTAGACATCAACTTCACCTGATCTAAAAATTCTTTGTGTGTCTTTATCCCAATCGCAAGTTGTTGGAGATTACATGAGATCCCTCTATACACTATAGGCTTAAGTTGTCATCCTTGTCAGTTGAGTATCTTGGTGTGAGTTATGGTGTTGGTATATTGAGTTGTGGTCATCTTGTGGTGTTGTGACTATTTGATTATTTAATTAATTAATAATTTCCTTGGATTTCATATCAATCTTCACCTATGAACTTGTTATACAATTGAAACATAAATATTTTCTTGTGCCAATTTGAATTAAAAACTATGAAGAATGCGATGCAGATGAAACTAAGAACTCTTCTTCTTGTGTCATTGATAACATTTATGGTACATGTCTCGGCCAAATGTGAGGTTTCATTTGCACAAAAGTCCTCTGAAATGGTAGAGAAGTGGGTGCATGTTCAACTTAGCCATGTGCCACAATACCCATCAGAAGCTATTTTATTAGACTTGAACAAGGGACATCTCAATCTATATCATAATGTTCAAGATGCTTCTTTATAGTCTCTATAAAATGACAACCACTAAAATCCATACTCGTTCCTCTTCTTTTCTATTCTATTATTAAATAGAAAAAATAAAACTAGATCATCTCCTAATGTGCCCTTCATTCACTATTTTGTTTCCATTCATTCGACATATATAATTGATTAAATTGTAAATAAAACATGGTCCAATCAAATTCAAAATAAAAGATGGTGCAATTTTAGTTATCACCTTGAAAGAAAAAATAAATCTATTTTACCTAAAATTCTCACTAATAATAAAATATTTAAATGCAAAGAGTTAGAGAAGATAAAGAGATTTTCTTTTAGTAGGAATATCAATGAGATTTTTTTTTAACAGAAGCAACAATATAGAATCACCCCAAGAGAAATCTCAACAATCAAAACAAATGTAGAAGAAGAAAAGAATGAACACATAAAGCCCAAATCAATGATAAAGATAGATAGAGATATAGAGAAAAGGGGAGAGGGAGAGAAAAATTATGAGATTTAAACAAATAGAGAGAAGTAGATATAGAGATATAGAGGGGGAAATAGACAAAGGGAGGGATAGAGATATATGTGAAGTGAATGGGAGAGTATTAGACATAGATAAGGGATAGGAGGGACCGAGCGAGGGAGAGATAGAGAGATGTAGCAAATATAATAGACTAAAGGGGAAAGAATCAAATTATACACCATTTGTATATAAGCCACTTGCATGCTAAATAAATTCTCCTTGTTTAAGCTTTATTTTCTTACATCATATGATTTAGTATAATATTAGATATCTTTAAATACCAAGACATGACAATATGTTACAAATTTTTTTACCAAAGTGGTTGGTAATAATTACTGATATAATTCGAGGGGGAAGAGAAAGGGAGAGGGAGACATAAAAAAACTCTATGTACTAAAAATCAATTCTATGTACTAAAGATAACAATTTTTTTTAACTCAAGTGTGAGCCGAACAATATGTGTAGTACTTGAACCATAAATTTGAGTGCATCAAAAAAATGTCATTCCTGGCTTTTTGCAAGTGCAAGTCAAATAAAAAATATAGTAAGATATGCTAGATTTTATTAATATTATTTCATCTCTCTAACTCATATACACACACTCTCTATTTCTCCCTCCCTATCTCTATCTCTATCTCTCTCCCTCTCTCTTAACCTTCCTCTATTACTTGTGTCTATCAACTTATTTCTCTCACTCTTTCCTCTCCATATGTATCTCAAATATATATCTCTCCCATTGCTATTAATATATCATTATCTCCATCTCTCTTTCTCTCCCTCTTATTCACCACATCGATCTTGTATGATATATCTATCTCTCTATTTCTCTCTATCTTCCTTTTAATCCTCTCTATCTCTCTCCCTATCTGATACATGAGCATCCCCGGTCTATGAGAAATCTTGCATCAGCCAAAAATATTTCCTTAGTTTTGTTCTTGTTCAGTTCATGTAGCAGTTTCTGTGTTTCATTTAGTGTATTCTGGTAGCTATTTGTCTTTCATCATGGATCAGATTTTCAGGCTCTAGGTGTGTTATTGTGCATTATTCTAGACTTCTAGCTCATTTGAGTTCTTTTATGGTGATTTTTTGCTTCCGGAGTAACTGATTCTAGGTTCTGGAGTAGTTTTGAGCTTATCGTCTAAGTTGTAGATTTCTTCTTTTTCTGAGTAATTTCTTCGATTGTGGATTAGTTTGGTGCCACACTCAATATTCTTAGGCCCTTGGTCGACCTTCCTTTGTGGTCCACACTTTTAGATTGTTCTTTCTGGATGGTATCTTCATGTTTTGGGGCTGACCTATCTTACACATTTCATTTTCCTTCTTTGGTTAATGTAATCTTTTATGGCTGACCCAGGTGTGTTCCGGAGGATATATATATATATATATATATATATATATATATATATATATATATATATATATATATATATATATATCTATATATATATATATATATATATATATATATATATATAT
The DNA here is from genome assembly GCF_030272615.1 of Cryptomeria japonica. Taxonomy (NCBI): domain Eukaryota; kingdom Viridiplantae; phylum Streptophyta; class Pinopsida; order Cupressales; family Cupressaceae; genus Cryptomeria; species Cryptomeria japonica. The sequence goes on along the minus strand of NW_026729536.1, from coordinate 634 downwards.
ATATATATATATATATATAATTTTATATAGTTATTAGAGGACATAAATTAGATGAAGTTCTAGATTCAATATTCGAGATCCAGATAACTCTGAGAGTTCTAGATGGATTGAAATCTGGTGTGTTAGCTTGTGTATAACCGGTGAGTGTACTAGATGTTCTATGCTAAATATATGATGAAGCAGATATCTAATTCTATCATATTTATATGTGTTTTTGTTGTTGATGTGTTTCTCTTGCTGTATGATCTAGTCAGGTCTCTTTGAGGACCCACCAGACCATGGCTACATCAAGTGGTATCAGATCTGGTTGCAAACCTTGAGGCATTCCTTTGGGTGAAGAGATCATCGAGTGGAGGTAGGTTGTGAGTGTGAAGCAATTGAAACCTACAGTGAGATTGCCGAGTTGAGGAAGTTGCACTGAAGTAAAGGAGGAGATGTTGCCTAGAAGGATGAACCCTCAGAGGGTAGAGAAGATGATGGAGGATTTCAAGAATGAGATGAGGAACAAGATCCAAAACACATTGGTTGGTTTACAAAGGAATCTGGAGTTTGAGGATGAATATGAAGAAGCTGGAGAAGATCTTGAAGTGGAAGAGGCTGAAGGACCGGAAGTTGGAAGAGAGGAAATATTTTT